>NW_017729001.1:34168446-34179727 GCF_001723915.1 Gavialis gangeticus | reverse complement strand
GCTGCTGGGGCACAGACAAAAAAAGAGGGCAAATCTGTATGAATTTGGGGCCCTTTTTAAAGTATCCTCCGGTCCAGGGAGCTGATTCCACACAGTCATGGGAGGCTGAGGGCGCACGTTCGGACCCACATATTATCTAGAAAACAAAGCGCTTCCGAGCCATATTTCCAGGATTGTTCCTCCTCTCCTCCCTGGTGACAAGCCGTAAGGAGATAGCGGAGGAGTCTCATGCCTAGCTAGTTATCACTTAATCAACCCCATAAACATCCCAAGGAAGCATAGAAAGGCAGGTCATTGGAAAGTGCTGGTGCTCAGACTCTCCGCTGGAAAAGCTGCGGGTCAGAAAAACCCAACCAACACGCGTCTTCCTCTCTGCTTTTTTCCCCCCTGAAAAAACCACGTTCCCCTTTGCTGTCAGGACAATCCCCCCATAGTTCCCCCAAAAGCTCCCCCAACTACATCAGATTAAGACGGGGAAAAAAACAAGACGTATGAGGAATCTCGACGGCAAAAAGACAGAGAGAAAAGCGCGCACTGAGAATGCGACGTGTGAAGCCGTTGGGGGACAGAGATCAACTTTGGAGCACCTTGGTGCCGTGGTTATCTTTTAACTCTGGCTCGGAGTCCACAGAGGAGGAAGAGGAGGGTCCTGCCGCTGTAGTGCCAGGTCTGGGGGGGCTGGGGGCTGCCTCCAGGCCTGAAAGGAAACTGGAGCCTTCTCCTGTTCTGTCTGCGACGGGGCTGGAGGCCGATGCCAGCGTGTGCAGAC
Organism: Gavialis gangeticus; assembly: GCF_001723915.1. NCBI lineage: Eukaryota > Metazoa > Chordata > Crocodylia > Gavialidae > Gavialis > Gavialis gangeticus. The sequence goes on along the minus strand of NW_017729001.1, from coordinate 34,178,958 downwards.
CGGAGGGGATGTCGTGTGAAACCCACGCCAGACCTCCAGCATCGTCTCGCGGGTTCAGCTCGGGCTTGCGGGGTTTCCCCGTCGTGCAGCCCCATGGAGCAACCCCAGCTTCGATGCTGGAGGACCAGCAAGGACGCCGGTCGGGGGCGAGGGCAGCGCTGGGGGAAAGGGGTCCCGCGTGCACCAGGTCCCTGAGAGCCGCACGACGAAATGGGGCATCCTGTCCCCAGAGCCACGTGGCCACGAGCGCTGCCTCCCCCGTCCCCGCCGCACGCGCTCTGCCAACAGCTCGCAGTTGCCAGCGCAGATGGCAGCTCCCACTCCCCGATACCTTCCCCCTGTTCTTTTCACAGCGCCGGGGCCTTCTCCGGCATCGGATGCCGCACGCGCGCCTGCTGCTTGTGTGCAGAGCGACGGGGATCCCTGGTCTGGGAGAGCGGGGAACGACGCCTGCTCCCGGCACGGGGAGATGGAGAAGGGCCCCCGGGAGCCTGGGCAGCGGAGCCTGCAGGTCGGGTACCCGCTGGTCTGCAGTCCTGCTGGGCTCTTCCCCTCGGCCGGCATCTGCCCAGCGGGGACCCAAGGAGGCAACCTTGCGTCTGCCCTGCAAACCCCGCTGTGGTTTTTGTCACCCGCTTCTCACGGGAGAAAGCCCGGTGGGGCCAGGGCCTGCAGGCTTCCTCCTCTGGGCCGCCTCACTGCATCGCTGGCCCCTTCGCTCGCTGCTTTTAAAGCAATATTTCAGCTCCCCAGCAAGTCACGGTTGCTTGCGTGGTGCCGAAGAGCTGATCTGTCCCAGAGTTAGGGGAAGAAAGAGGCAGGTGGAGGGAGCCCGGGGCTGGAGAGGGTCTCTGCCGGGTGGGCTGGCAGGGAGAGACATTCGACATGGGGGCTGGGGCGCGCTGGTCTCGGAAGGAGCTGTCACGGCGCCTGCCTGCACGCCCCTGGCCTGGCCGTGGACGGCAGATGCTCACTTCCAGGAGAGCCCCATTCATCCAATTTAAATAAACATATCCTGAAAGTAGGGGTCGGTAATTGAAATGCTGAGAGCCCCTTATCTATGGCATCGCAGGGTGCAGTGCCGTAATAAGCAGTCCCTCTCAGATGCTGGGAGTTATTGAGGTTGCTCCGTATCTATGACAGTTTAATCAGATCTCGAAAATCAGAGACATTATATTTTGCACCTGCTCATGGCAAAAAAATGGATGGCGCGGCTCCCCGCCATGGATCTTTTATGCACAAGCCCGGAGACCAAGAGTACATAACTCAGAGGGGGGGAGAGGAATCGCACCGGGAATGAAGACTAAGCCCGAAGGAGGGTGAATGTCACACTGAATGTGGAGAAGCACACCTCTTTGTTCTTGGCTGGCCTCATCACATGACAAGCCCCCGGGATTTATGAAGGTCCTACCACCCTCAGACTTTGGCCGAGGAGATGAGAAAAATAGCAAAGGCCCTAACACAAGAGAGCACGAAACAACCCTTTCACAGAAAGGGAGAGCCCCTCGCCCCCCCCGTGCTTAGCAAGGATTACTGAGACACGCTTTCCGTCCCTTCCCATGGTCCTGTCGCGCGAGGCCGGGAGACTTTCTTGCCTACCCGATCTTTATCCTCTTAAATGCACAAATACGGTCAGACGGCTTGGCGTACGCCCCCATTAATTTTTAAGTGGCTTCAACATCTGTGAAGGGGACCAAGTCCTTAGACATAAAGGGAGAAAAATTTTGATTTCCGCAAGTCACCAGAAGCTGAGGAGCAAAGTCTGCAGAAATGGGAGAAATCGGGACGTGTTTGCTTTGTTTCTCGTGGCACCGTGAGAGGGGATCCCTCGTGCAAGGGCACTGCCCGTCTGTCTTGCACAGGCAACAACGCTGTCGCAAGGCTTCGAGTGCTGCCGGGAGCCCGGGATGTGGTGCGGGAGAGGGATAGCTCGGCACTTCACTCACCACCTTCAGCAAGCGTCTGGTTTTGACCCCGGGGCATAAACAGCCGCGCAGACCGGTCACCCGAAAAGAACAAACACGTCCCACTGGTTCCCACTCAGAGGTGCCCGAGATGCCCAAAGCGGTATTTTCTTGCCCGTGTATCCGGTAAAGCACAGGTCAACGTTATTTATCACGGACACTGCTGTGTGCATTTACACACACATATGCACATGCACGGACACGTGTACATGCACACTTAAATAATGTGCTGAACTTGGGTGTATACTTTCTGCCAAAAGGAGTGCTGCCTTATTCCCAAATGAACAGGAATGTTCCCATTAATGTGGGCTCACTGGTTTAATTGCTTCTGAGTAGCTCGCCCTCCTCTTGCGCCTGCTTTCTGCCAACAGCCATGGGACATGGCGCGACCGGCACCCGCCTTGGCTGGAAGTTCACGGCAAAGCGAACGAGGAGAGCATTGCCGGGCAAAACTTTTGGGAAGTCCTGTCCATGCACTTCTGCCCTTGTCCGGTCAGCAAGCACAAACCCCGCCGGGGGAACTCCCACCCAATGCCTAGACTTCAAACTGATTCACACAACATGGGATAAATGGGCCTGAATAGGGGAGGCATGTGAGGAAATCACGATCTGGTCACGAGGATCCCACGGGCCGAAAGAAAGGATCAAATATTCACGGTGAATTCTTTGCTCAGCCCTGCCCATATGAAATGGCCATGTTGAACCAGACACAAAACTTCTGCAAAACTTTTTCTTGGTTTTGTTATGCCGAGCGCAGCCTTTTGTGTCTCTTTTTGCGCTGCTCGGGGGATGCGCTGATCAAACGCGACTTTGCACGGTCTGAAAGAGAGATCCCTTCAGAGGGGCAGCGAGATCCTGCTCTCTCAGTCGGAGGGGTCTCCAGACCTCCCTGCTGGGTTCCCAGCGGGGTTGCGCTTGCACCCCTGCCGCCGCTCCATCACCCGGGCTCTGCTGAACCAGCCTCCCAGCAGCAGGCTTGCAGCACAATGCCTTGAAAAGGGGAATGCATTCGAGGCTACACGGAGCCTCCTGCATCTGCTGCTGCTTTTCTGTGCCAGTGTCGCTGGGGGCCTGTCCTGGAGAACAGCATGGTCTCGGGGCTGAATGGGAACCCGAGAAAACCAAGGATGTGTTGGAACAATAGCAACAAAACAGGCAGGCCTCTTCCTCCTTCGGCACCAACCGGGGGGCTGTGAAAAGGCCGAGAGCTTTTGTTGAGCCAAAGGGAACAAAAGGACTTGCAGCTGCTGGTACCGAGCATCCGCTCCGTGCCAGCCCACACACCTGGCCGGCCTGGGTGCAGGCTGGAGAGCTGGGGGGGATTCAGGCACAAGCCCGTCTCCCACCCGGAGCCCAGCCCAAAGGGGTGACGATGTTAACAACCTCCTGGAGCAAGGGGCGGCTCCTCTTGGGCCCCATTGTCCACATCCAGCCCCTCCACAGGCTCCCCCGTCCCATCACCTGGGACTGAGCTGCTTACCCTCCCCTAACAGGTCCTTTTGCAGCTCCCTGCCTGCCTAGTGATCAGCCCTTGCACCTACCACCCTACCAGCAGCGCTCTCCTCTAACAGCCGCCTTCACTCGTGCGGTGCCCGGGGCAATTCTGCAGGGCAGGGGGGCAGCCCGGGACCTGGCTGAGGCAATCTAGCCACCTCCGCGGGCAGGCGCCTCCATGCAGCGCTCATCCTTTTCTTTCCAGTGAGCCTTTTGGTTCTCCACTGCTGTTGCGAATCCTGCTGGCCAGTCTGCATCCTCCCACCCATCCCAGGCTGGCTCTTGCGTGCTGGGTATGCCTTCTCCTCCCCACCACATTATCTTCCCCAAACGGCATGCATTTCGGTGGGCATTTCCCCGAGCTGTCCTGTGGGAAGGAGGCCTGTCCTCTTCAGAGATATCATGCCTCTAGGAGGATGGTGGGTGTCCCCCAGGTGAGTGCAGAGACCTCCCTGGACCCCTTAGATAGATAGATAGATAGATAGATAGATAGATAGATAGGAGACTTTCTATAAACCTCATCTATCTATCTATCTATCTATCTATCTATCTATCTATCTATCTATCTATCTATCTATCTATCTATCTATCTATCTATCTATCTATCTATCTATCTATCTATCTGTGAAAAGAATACTATATACTGTATATTCTGAAAAGAATACCACATATATAGATATATTGATATAGATATAGCTAAAGATGCAGATATATCCCTATATTTTTATCAAAAGAGAGATATCTATCTATCTATCTATCTATCTATCTATCTATCTATCTATAGAGCAGTCCCTCTCAGATGTATAGATAGATAGATAGATGGATAGATATCTCTCTATCGATGGAGATGCCAATATATCCTTATATGTAGTGTTCTTTTCAGCATATGCGGTATAAAGTACTCTTTTCAGCCTTATGTGTTCAAAACTTTAAGTGAAAAATTCTGCAATTGCCACAATTGCTGGAGGGACATGATGACGACTTCTGGACCGGGCCCCTTTTAAAGGGCTTGTCACCCTGGAGGATTGCACCTTGACGGTCTTAATACCACAACCGCTCCCTCCGACGCAGCGCGCTCCCTTCCTTTGTCAACAGAAACACTTTGAGAGGCGCGTTTCTGCGGGGCCGGTGCCAAAAGAACACTGTGTTTTATAGGAGTTCCTCAAAAATACCACAAGAATTTCAGCTGCTGCTGCTTCTTTTTTGAAAGGCTGCCTGTTTTCAAAGTATTTTCCACTTATAGCTGCTGGAAGCCATCCTGGAGCGCAGGTGCCTTGTCACACGGGCGTTACAATCGGCCAGGGCTCTTTGAAGGATGTACCTGGCACGGGGCGGTGCGTAAATCCCCAGCCCTTCAACATGACAATGCATCCCGTTGACTTCACTCCCAACAACAAATGTGAAAAACAAACAACAGACTTTGCTGCTTTCTCAGGTGCTCGAGTTCGCGGGGTTTGAGGTTGGTCTCTCAGCTTGTTCAACCCAAATGTTAGCACGGGCAGTGGATGTGCGCTATGCCGGGAGCTTAAACAGACTCACAGCAGCTGTCGGCAAACAAACTTTCTTTATCCAGCGAAGCGGCAGGTCTAAGATGGCTGGGTTGATGGCACTGAACGGAGCTGGACCGAGAGCTGCTACGGACAGCCCTGCTGAGTACCAGGGTATCCCCAAGGCCAGGTGCAGAGAGAAAGGGCATGGCATGCGGGGCGAGAGGCGCATGCCGAGGCAGTGGTTTTGGTGAGCGCAGACAGCAGTGGAGCGTGCCGTGAGTGGCAGTACAAGGCCGTGTGTCTGCAAAATGCAGTATGTTGCTGCAAGAGGAGCTTGAGCTGCCCTATTTAGTTCCAGCTTTTCAAATTACACTGCAAATGCCCTGAAGTCTGGGGGCACTGGCGTGGCTCCCCTCCCTGCTTTGCAAGACAACGTAACCCCTTCATTACTTTGCCTATTTATTTGTCACTGAAAAACAGTTTTGGTGTGTGGCACGAGCAGGCAGGCCTAGCCACAACCGTACAGCATTTGGGGGGTGGGAATCGGAGAGTGATGTGGCTTTCTTGGGGCTCAGGCTCATGGCCGGAGGCCTACACCTGCAAGTCCTTTGCTTGCCTTGCTGGAAAGGCATTAGCCCAGTGGCACACTTGCAGCCGGCTTTGTTTTAAACCTTGGCATTTTTCATTCTGAGATAGATGCAGGAAAGACTTCTAAAGCTTTATGCAACCAGGCAGCATGGGAGAGGACTGGAAGGGACGTCTGCTAGCCCCACGCCTCTGGCACTCAGGTGGGGAGGCTACATCCCCGCATCAGTCAAAATGCAGGGGAGAAGCAGCCTCACGTAAGGGTTGCTGGGACTGCCGCCCTTGGATGCATTGATACGTGCATGCTCAGTAAGCAGCTGCATCCATCTTGTCCATAAATATTACCTTCATTTAAATCCAGGTGGTACAGCATAAAAGACAGTTTAGAAATTATGTAGCTTCCTGACTGATGAGCTCCATTACGGTTGCCATCATTCCCCTAATAATTATGCCCATGCACAGCTCTGCATTTAATCGTGCTGGAAGATGGATCTGCGTTTCCTGCAGGCGTGCTGGATGAAATGACTTCCGCCTCCCAGGTCTGTTTGCAAAGTTCCTCTCCGGGTCGCGTTCGGGCGGTTACAGGATGCGGCCAGCGCCGCCGTTCAGGAACAGCCCCCAGAACAACATCGTCTTGGGTTATGTTAAGGGAGAAAACGGGTGGGAGAAAGCAGGCCAGACGCCCCTGCATGGGGCACCTCGCCAGTCCTTTACCGCCCATCCAGGCTCCCAGGACTCGGTTCTGTCCTTGCTTGTATGAGCATCACCCAAATCAAGGGAGTTGTGTCAGCTGCAAATTATCGAGGGGTCAGGATGGGGCTGAGTTTGCTCCTGTCTCTCAAGTCTGGTGCATATAAAAGACCCCCTTTTCCCTCCCCCACACCCAAAACGGACTCATTGCTTTCTGGATTTCCTCTACAAGCTAATGCCACGTTGCATGTGCCAGGTCCCGGTGGCCGGCACAGGGCAGGAGGCCTCCCTCAGCCCTCGAGCATCTGTTTGCAGGACGATGGAAATCTGCATACAGCTGCCAGGGTCTGCCGAGGGCTGACCAGGCGCGAGCCCGGACTTTTCTGAACTTCCTAAGCATTATCGCCGGAGAGGCTGGAAGAAACGCTTTGCAAAGTTGGGGGGGTTGGGGGAAGTGCCCTTTCTCCTGCTGAATAAAACACACAAAGGGGTTGGATTGTGAAGGGGGCGTAGCGCTGCCCATCTGGGGAATTGTTTCCCTGCCGCTTCCCAGCTCGGAGCCGTCCCGCCGGAGCGGAGGAGCTGCTGGGACGGTCACAAGAGCATCCCTTTCTTCCACGGTGAAGCTGGTGGCTGCCGCACCGTAGTGGGGCTGCTGGTTGGCTTCACATCACACCGCTGCATGGGTGCTTAGCTATGAAAAGAAGCGTGGAAATGGAGCGGGAACAGGCATGTTGGTTCAAGAGCACCTTGACCAGGAGATGAGGGCCTCCAATGGCTGCTCTTTTTGCAGAGGGACACCGAAGTCTCACGTTGGCTGGTTGGTGTAAAGGGCACTTTAACCTGCCGTGGCTGTGGCTGCAACACTGTGGGCATCAAAACCCATCCATCCTACACGGCTGTGGGGACCGGATGGGGCAGGGGGGTTGTGGGCACATGGAGGGATTTTGTCAGCTCAGGAGCAGCCTGGAATTGCGGGGTCCAATTCTGGTTTCACACAAGTGTCGACACTCCCTTCTCTGCCATGCAATTACACCCGATTTGCTTGTGACCTGCATCCCACCCACTCTGGGGCCCTACTCCGCTCTTGCCCAAAGTCATGTCTTGTGGCCACGAGTTTCACCGGTCACTTAAATATCCAAGTGGTTTGTACCGGGTACCAGACTGATGTCTCCACGGCTGGCTGAACCAGGATGTGCTGGGCAGGTGTGTGAAAATTAGACCACCATGGGAGGTTTGTTGTGGACTAGGATGACCCCCTGCTTGCTTCTTGCAAAGTCCGATCACCCAGCCCCGCAGGAGCCTGCTCGGCGCCGCACCCGAGCCAGGCTCGCCGGCTGCTCCGACATGCAGTCACTTCCCTGACAGCAGCCGTGTAGCTTCCCTCTCTTCACACTTTTCCAAACTAATCTCTGCTCTGCCTCTGTCTAGCACGAGTACAGCCACATCTTGGAAGGCACGGGCTGTGCTGAACCCCTGGAGGAGTTGGGGAATGGATGCCATTAGGAATTGGCTTTCTCCAGCTTGTGTAGTGATTGCCAATTAGCACGTTAAACCGTTCTGGCTGGCCGAGGCCCCTGGTCCCAACTCGGGACCCCCGTCTGTGGTGCAGCTCTGAGCCCCTGCTCACGGCGGCTTGACTGGGGATTACCGCGGCTGCTAAGACCGCCACTCTCGTCACGCCTCGCAGCAGGGCCATGTGCACGTCAGTGTTTGTGCAGCGCCCCTGGGGCCTGCGAGCCGCCCTCCCCGTGGGAAGCCGGGGGGGCACCAGGGCCCTCTGATGCCGCTTCATTTTCAGAATGATTAAATTAAAGTTGCACTTAAATTCAAATCAGCCCTCCAAATTAACAATTCTAATGCCCCTGATCTATTGATCTGTTGGCTAAGACCATTTGGAACAGACTGTAATTAAACCACAAAGCCTGGCCTCCAATAATGTTACGGGAGGCGCACAAAAGCCGGCGGAGATTCATGAAACTCTGGCCTTAACCCCTTAAATTGCTTCTGGGGGAGAGGTGCATCCCAGCAGCAACCTCCCGGGAGGCAGCCAGACCAAGGGTGAGCCCGTCCTGGTGCAGCCAGGGAAGAGGTGGCCTCTCACGGACTCAGAGCCACGGAGGGTGGGAAGGCATCTCGAGACCCGCTCTGGTTTGCATGGCAGCAGGAGTTTCCTTTCTGTGGGATTTCAGCTAAGACTGCAGCAAGAGAGAGGGCTCTGACACCAAAGAGAATGGAGGCACCTCTCTTTGGTAGCTCTAAGGGGCAGGACTAGGAGCAACGGCCCCAGGCTGCAGCACTGAAAACTGAGGCTGGAAATTAGGAGGAAGTTTCCGACTCGGAGGGTGGCCAAGCACTGGAACAGGCCTCCTAGACAAGTCATGGGCACCCACGGTCCCTCTCGCTAACCCCAGCGCGGGCTACAGGCACGGAAAACACCTCCTCATCTCTGCATTGCTTTTGTCTTTGCCCAGCTGCCCCTCCTGCTGCAAGGCCAAGCAGCACGTGAAACGTTTTAGCCCTGAGCAAGGTTGTCGGCTGGTTGCTGAACCCCTGCGCGCGGGGGCTGCCACCCACAAATGATGCGAGAGCGAGTTCACAAAACAAGAGTCTTCAGGGCACCGAGCACAAGGGGTGGAAAAAGCCCCCCCGCCCCCTCCGCGTCCTCTGCACAGACCGCGCGTGCACGCGGCTTTCCCAGTGTCCCCATTTTTGGAGACGGCATCCCCAAGCATCCTAAACCGGGCTGTCATGAGAGCGGGAGAGCGGCTCAGACCATGTAGGGCCATTAATAGGCCCGTCACCAGCGTGTCTGCTAGCAGATGGTGTCCCAGGCAAGTTGCTACCAAATGTTTTGTCCAATGGGACATTTGGGAAGCTGCCTGCTCAGCAGAGTCAGATCTCCATTGCCAGCCGTGGCTCGCTTTCCATTTTTTAATGAGGGCAGTAAATTTTGCCTGGGCTTGCACTCTTTCCCCATACCCACCCCCTAAGACGGCTTATCGAGATGGGGTTTTCCCAGTCCTGCCGCGCGCGCCAGGCTGCGTAGCGCCGCGTGCACTAGACAGACAATTTGGCCGAGAAGGCAAGTGAGCTCCGTGGGTCAAGCATTATGCTGGTATAAATGCAGATTAACTCCATTGACTTCAGCAGAGATAGGCCGGCACCTATGCAGGGCGACAGCAGAATATTTTTCGCGGTTCTATTGATTCGGCTTTTTAAGTGGCATAATCACCTAACATCATTTCTGCACAAATAACCCCGTCTAGATGGAAACAGGAATCCAGAGTAATTAGAAAATGGTTGATTCCTCCATTCCATTTCAGTTTTAATTACAAAAGGCCAGAATTTTCCATACAATTTCAACAGAAACGAGACAGAAAAAGGTCAAAACACAAGGGGCCCAGTACATCTCTAATCCCATAATGGAGAGCAATACGCGGCTCTAATATTTGAACAATCAACATAGACTTTTGTTATGAAGACCAACATGTGATGGGAGAAGGTAAGAGGCTTTTAGATCTATTAGAAAACTGGTGTGCTGGGAATGGCAGGGAAATGATGATGGGAAAATTAAAATTCAGCTCCAGCAGAAGGTTGCAGTGCTTCAACTTGCAGCTCAGTGCATCGATCTGTTCCAGCATTTGACTTTCAACCATGACAAAACTGTGGGCAAATTAATTGTTCTCCAGGATATTAGGCATCAGAGTCTATTAATCCTCTCTGGAGTCGGATGCTCCGTGAATACTAATGAAAACTGAGAGCTGCAGTCATGTCTTTCCTAGTCTGACTCAATGCTACTGCTGCTGCTGCTTTCATGGGGGGTGGGGGGGGAAGCCCTGAGCAGTAGGCAGCCATTTGCTGCTTTTATTCAGATTTAAGGCTGATTACAATTGGAAAGAATAGCGTAATATGGCAAATCCTCCTCTCCGAGCCGGGGAGGGTGCAAAAAAATCAGAAAGCGAGAGAGGCAACGCGGTGGATTTTCCATGAGGAAAAAGTGAAAAGCATAAGTTATTTATGCAAATTCCATATCTGAATTCAGATGTGTTTTAAGGAAGATCTCGAGAAATCATTACCTCATTACACGCGGACGTTGCACTTACTTTGCCCTCCACCCAGATTTGTCCGCCAGACTTAGCGTGCAGAAGGAGCAGACCATTTATTATTTTGCAATCAGATGAAATTTCTCTTAGCTCTTCAGAGAAATGGAGCCTTTTTCCCTCTCTTTCTTTGCCTTAAAAAAAAAATGTATATATACACCCCCCCCCCCCAACCCCCCACCACAC
>NW_017729001.1:34158276-34168336 GCF_001723915.1 Gavialis gangeticus | reverse complement strand
AGCTGATTCCCCACTGGGTTTGGAGCTGTGCAACCAGGGACACAGTTCCAGGGTAAGAGTGGGGAGGGGCTGGTAAACAAGGCAGGTAAGTTTTCGGGGAAAGGCGTCCTGTTTCCTGGAATCTCTGCGGATTAATACTTGCCGCTAATCTGCATATTTCTGCAAAGGAAATGGAGGCTGCAGGAATGGGGGACTGAAGATGTTTTACCTTCACTAATGCTGCGCGTTTGGACTAGCTGCGACCTCCCGAGGTCCCTTCCAACCCTCATTTTCTATGACTCTAATTGGGCTCTAATCCTACAAATTGAAGCCCGGACCATGCACTGTCTACATGTACCACAGATCAAAATGATGCCTAGGCAAACCAAATGCTTGTTCAAAGACGTGGCCAGCTGATGTGTGGACGCTCCCCCAAGATGTGTGACCCCAACTTCTCCTTTGATGTTAGCACTGGGTTCCACTGAAACAGAAAGTATTGCCACCGATACTGGGGCTAAACAACAACAAGAAAAAAAGAGAGCCTTGCATTGATAACCTAGTGGGATATTCTCATCTAAATGCATGGAAGTTCCCCGAGGATCAAGATGAGAATATATTATATTCACTATACTATATCCTTTTGTCTTCCCTGTTCCCTCGCAGTCCCACGCAGCACTGTATTTACTGCTTAGGGAATGCGGCAATGATTGCATTTGCAGTGAAACAGCAGGGTTGAAAAATCTGGCTAATGAAGAACCCACAAACAGGTTGCCAGGCAGTTTGTTTGTTCAACGGGCTCATCCGTAACGTGTGAATCGCTGCAGCAGCTTTGCCCTGCTCCGCTGCAGACAGGCATCAAAGCCTCCGGAAAATCCCCCGAGCCTCCCGATGCCTGAAAGGCCGCATGCGAGCCCAGTGTACGGGGGGACCTGGCTTCCCCCGGCTGCACCCCAAACGCCTGCTCCCTTTTTCTGGGGCGCCCCTTTTCTGCAGGATAGAAATACCGCAATTCCAAGAGAGCAAAGCTATTAGTCTGCACTCTAACTGAGAAGATATTTATGTCTGTGCAAACACAGCACGCGTCTTCCGCATGATTTGGAGCTAAATGCAGTGTTACTTAATTAATGCATATGTAACACACAAGGCTATTACACCTATTAGAGCTCGTGGACAATTAAAATTCCAGTGGTCCTCTCCGCAGACGGGCGGCCAAGACAAAGGGCTGAAATTCTCCTCTGTTCATAATCGATTGGCCAAGGTAAGAAGGGTGGGGGGGGCGGGGGGGAAGCATGGTTTTCAAGTTTGCTTCCATTTATAAAAGCAAACATTAGAGGCTTTCTACCGCGTGTCAGTCAGAGCCAGGGAAGATGCTTGCGCCTGGAGAGAGCAAAAAACACAATGCTGGCTTGTGGTCTTAGGAAGCCTCCTCCTCGCTTGTCCCGAGCGCCGCACCATGCCAGGGGGGCATGGAGGGGATGGGGGCAGCTTCCCGGTGCCTGGCCTTCCTGGTTACTACGTGAAGGACAAACCGGGGTGCCGGGCTGCAAGTCAGGAGGGGCCAGGGTCTCTGCCAACAGCCGCCCACTTATCCCCACAGCCACAGGCGAGGCAGGAGGGGACCGTGGGGGTGGGAGCGCCCTTCTTCCCACCTGAGGACATCCCTGCCATCCACACTGGTTTGGCTCAGTCGGCAGCCACCAGGCTGTGCAATGAATGTAAAGGATGCCGAGGTGCTCTCATGCCGTTGTGGCTGCACATCCCTGCACTCCCTTGTTTTGACCGGCGCAGGGAGGGACGCGCCACAAAAAACCGGCCTGTCGTGCGAGCCTTCGGCTCAGCCTTGTTCCTGACGGCTTCCCAAGCGGGTGGGCCTCTTGCGCGGCTTCTCGTTGCACTCGTCGGCTGAAGCATTGCACGAGCATCTGCAGCCACCGCCGCCGCCCTGCCTGCTGGGCATCCTGGCACCCCACCCGTGGCACAGCCACTGTCGGAGCGGCGTCTCCCACGATCGTGCACGTGCTGAAGACACAAGCAGCTCCCAGGAGGCGCATGAGGCAGCCACCCCCAGGAGCCCCGTTCCCACCTCCTGCAGCAGCCGGGTAGGGATGCCACGCTCTTGGGGGCTGGTGTGACATCTCTCTGCTTGACATCCCCTCCAGCTCTCGGCTGAGGCAGACTGAAAGGCAACATGCCTAGGACAGCAGCCGCGTAAGCATATGGGAAATGGGTCCTTCCATGCAAGGATCCCTGGGCTTGAAAACCCGGCACTGCTCGCCGCCTCGCATGCAACGCCACGGCTGTGGCAGGTCGCAGAGCCCTTGATGCAGCACCCCATGGCAATCTTTAAATCAGAGGGCTTGATGAGATGTCTAATAGCAGGAGCGAGGCTGGCACTGAAGTATAAATAAAGCTCCCTTTTCTGCGGGCAGGCTATTTACATTCGTGTCGCAGCAGAGATTAGGCCCAGAGGCAGGGGCTGAAAGAGGCCACAACCGCGCCACGGGGACTGGCCCGGTGCTGCCTGTGCAGGCCTCTGCGTGGGATTTCCCCCCTTTGCTTAATCGCGGGTGGGACCAGGTCCGAGTTGGAGGGGCTGGGGCAGGAAGACGAGGCCTGAGGATGGGCTGTCCTGGGAGCCAGGAGCGTGGGGCGTCCCCGCAGCCTGCGCCTGCTGTCCCCTGTTCTGCATTATCTCCAGGTTCTGCCTTCCATTTCTGCAATCTGACTTCAAATAAAAAGCCCGCTTTTGAACGATCACGAGGCAGTTTATTCATGATGAGGGTTTGTCCAAAGTCTTTTGACAAGAAAATAGGTGATCCAGCTCAGAAAGCCTTTCTTTTCTGGTACATAAGAAACCGATTACGCATCTTTAAAAAAAAAAACACAAAAACTTTCTTATTCTCTTTGACCGAGCGTGGCCAGCTGTCGTAGCAGCAAGCTCAGCCTCCAAATGGGCTTAATGCAAAACAGACCCGGGATTGCCCTGTGCATGGTTTCACCGTTGCTTCAGCTTCCCTTCTTCTCTTTGGCGGCATCAGGTACGTGACGCTGGGGTTGCAAAGCTGTTTGTGATTCATTTGTAACATGGTGCTGGGCTTTGTTTTGCTTCCCCCTGCCTCCTCCTTGCTCGTGCCCCAGGCTCTGGCTGGTGGCTTTCCACTTGAGAGTCGCGGGGCGAAGTTTCCTAAAGGACCTGCATTGATGGGCTATGAACAGCCCTTGACCTCCGAGCCCACCCCATGCCTCTCCTGCCGTGCAAATCTGCTCAGCCTTGCACTAGTATCATCCCTGTCCCTTGCAGGGGCTTTGCCTTTGCAAATCACTTGCGGCACCATTGGATTCAATGACCCAGAAGAGCCGCTGGCACGGCCAAACCCATGCCCTCCGCTCTCGTTTCAGCAGTCACAGGCAATTCGAGATGGTAATCTCCTGGCACACACAGCGCCGTGCTCAGTGCACCCTCGCCCCGCTCTGCACCTCACGGAGGTGGGTAGAGACCAGTCTCTGGCTGCCCTGGGAGCTGGTGGCTACCGGCACGTGTGGATGGCACCAAGCTGGGCTGAGTCCAAGTGAGCAAACAGCTCGCCAGGAGCTCCCGGCTTGGCGCACTGGCAGCAAGGGTGGATGCTCTTTCTTGCTGTAAAATCACCCAGCTGCTCCCTCGCAAATGCATCGCGACTGAGCCCGAGAGGTGCCTGGATGACACCGTGCAGGAAATGCCATCACACGGCAGGACAAGAGCAAGTGGCTGGAAGCTGAGGCCAGATTAATGTAGATGAGAAATTAGACACAACATTTCTCTTCTCCCAAGTGGAGGTGATTAATGCTCGGAACAAACCAACAAGGGAAGTGCAGGAGTCTCTCTTTCTCTCTCTCGATCTTCGTGTCAAGCCTGGATGCTGTCCTGGAAGACCCACGTTAGCCAGATGAGATACTGGTCTCAGTACAGGGGAAAGGTGACCTGCCCGCTCCTTTTGGCTTTCTACTTCAAACTGAACACCCTTCTCCCCAAGAGCTGGCCAGGAAGCGCTGGGGGTGGGATGCCACGGCAGGGAAGCTGGTCCAGGTGCTCTTGGTGCTCCCCCGGATCATTGCATTACCACACTTCTGCCCTAAACTCTTCCAGAACTTCCTGAAGCAATGCAGACAACATCCATATGCATGAGCTCCGAGTGGCAGCTTCAAAGCCACACAGAAATGGAGACGCGCAGCCTCTCCATCGGGCCCTGCTCGCTTCAGCCTCTGGATGGCTCGCTGCAAGCCAGGGACCGAGCAGCAAGTGGGAGAGCACCTTTGGATCAGGAAGAAACCCCCCAACCGGTGTTTTTGGGGGGTCTTATGGAAACGTTCGCTCTTACCAACAGGCTTCAAAATAAATACAAAACATCCCTTTAAAAGGGAGCACTGAAAAGAGGTCCTCTGGGGATGAGGAGAATCTCTGCGACTTGCAATATTGGGAAATGGGCCGACATAGTGACACAATAATGCATTTGATTTCCCCAGCACAATCAAGTCGACAGGATCCCGGCTTCCCCTCCCTCCTCACTCCCCCGTGAGCTTGACAGATCTCTGCCTGCCTTTGTCAGCAAGACACACTCACGCAGGCATGCAGCCCTCAGGACAAAATGCAGAGCCTTCAGTCAAGCTCAGCCAGGAACCGGGGGTGCCCGAGTCTGCAAGGCTCCTCCTGCTAAACCCCGGGCAGAAAGGAGCCAGAATAACACCCCTTGCACCTCTGCAGTCAGACATTGTGCCCCCGAGTGTCCTCATCTCTGGTCCTGATAAACTCACAGGCCTCAGGAGGGAAGGACCTTTATCAGGCTGTTCCCATCTACTCCATCCTCATCTCCCGCGTCCACTTTTAGGGACCCTTAAATTCCCTGGCAGATTAGCGGGGCTCCTTGTGCATCGTCTCAAAGCTTGTTGCTGGGCTTTACCGGGGGGTGGTGGCTACTCCAGGCGGCTAAAGAAAAAAAGAGGCATGTTTGTAATTTCCCTGGGGATGGACTTTCAGACGGGCATTTACTCATTAAAAATAGAGCAGCATGAAAGCCCATTTGAAGTGCCCGGCATTTCCTGGGTTGCATTGTGGCGGGCAGAGCAGTAAGTGCTGCCCTTCAAGCTGGAGAAGTGTTTCCATGCTCAGCTCCTGCTTTCAGCTGCTTATAATGTTCACAAGCTTTTTCTTTTTGGGCTGGCACTCTCTAAGCCCGGAGAGAAAAGGCATGCATTCCCCATCACGAACAAAGACATCTTGTGAGGTTTTTTTTTTTATTTTCAAAGCCACTTTTGCACCAAGAGGCTGAAGTGTGTGTGTGGGTGTGTGTGCATGGCAGGGGGGTGGGTGGTTTTAATGTGGCCTGGAGTAGAAGTGGCCTTTGTAAATTGGTTTTGATTGGTCTGAGTTATAGCCTGTTGTGCACATGCTCAACAGATCTTGCATGGGGGGGTGGGGGGGGAGAAAAGGTTTTGCTATTAGGAAAAAAAAAGAAAGATCCGATCTATTGTATTGCTGGAGAAATAGTATGAGATCCCGGAGGTGACGGCTGTGGGCTTCAGCCGGTGCAGACTCCGCTGAGGTCGGGGGGATGTCCCAGCAGGGTAAAGCCGGCACAAGGGAGTGGGAAGCATCACAGCGCTTGCCCAAGATGGGAGCACTGGGGTTATCGGGAGCATGATACTGCCCATGTCCGAAACCTGTGAGACCTGGACATGCAGGTCTCCTAAACCATCCCATCTGGACTGGGCTCTGCAGAAGTATGAGCAAAGCGCGAAATTCAGGCTGGCACGAAGGCAAGGCACCCCTTCGCCCAGTCGACTGCCCGACTCTTCCTGACCGGGGATGTTAGGTTGCTGCTTGAGCCAGGCTCAAACATTGGATGAACCCCCATGTGCAGCTAATGCAAAGACCTGCTTTTGGACAATGTGGAGGGTGGCCCTCTGTTCATCCTGCCGCTCGCAGCCTGCTCTTGACACGAATGCATCCCTTAGGGAAGCTTGCAACGAAAAGAATGCTTTTGCTATTTTTTAGGCAGCCTAATAAAAGATACCACCTCTGAACCATGAGTTGCGTGCTCCTTAGGAAAACCTGTTCCTTTGCAGCCTGCGGATGAGTGGGATGACACCTCCCCGGGGGACAGCTTCTCAAGCAAGAGTCCCCTGTGCCGTTCACCCAGACCAAGCCCCGGCACGAGGCTGCGGTGTTGCAGCGGAGCGCCAGGCCGGCGCTGCACGGTGCGGCCTCTTCCTCCTCTCGAAGTCCTGCACGCAGCTCCTGCTCCTTCCTGATCACAAACCCCTTGCTACTGCCGGGACCCGGCAGAGAAAGCCATCCCTTCTCACTGCCCCGACAGCCCTGTCAAAGCCGCTCTCCTTTGCAGTCCTGCCGTCCCTTGGGCTCTGCTGCAGTGATCCCATCTCACCGGGAAGGGAAGCACATTTGAAGCAGCTGGAGGCAAGTCACTGCCCCCAGTACTAGTTTTAGGGCAATGTTGATCCCAGTCATCCATGAGCAAAGCCTCTGATTGCAGTTTTGAGGGTCTAGGTAGAAACCTAACGATTATTGATGCCTCCTTGATCAAACGGCACGTAACACAGCAGTCATTAAGCACCCAGGAGCACTTGTACACGTTATCAGGACACTAAACCACTCAAGCGCCTTTCTGGAGAAACCTCCAGACTCCACTACTCCCGACGTTTTTTTTTTCTTTATATTTTTACTTAAAATAAATGTTGTATATAATAGCGTGTAAATTAAAAGGTGCTTCAGCCATGCAGAGAGAGCTATTAGATTAAAAACCTTCTTACGGCATTACAGGAAATGCTTTTAGCAGAGCACTCTGTGATTTAGGTTCATTCCTCCCGTTAACATTAATGAAGCGGCTTTGTCACCTCCACCCATGCCAAGCCAGGAACTTAACTTAAAGCAGTGAACTGAGCTAGGAGGAGCCGCGATCGAGCACTTCGTTAGGGGCCGCATCCAGGTATCGCTTTGCCCTTGGGCCCAACGGCTGCATCAAATCCTAGGGTCAGAGGAGGAAACCAAGGTGCAGAAGTCTCACCAAGAGATGCAGGTAGACAGGGAGTCTGGGAAGACGCTTGATATCATCTTCATCATCATCTTCCCCTTCTTCTACTTTGCTTGGCACCGTGCACACCCTTGGCTCCATTTCACAGGGGGCAACACTGCCCCTTCCCCAGCAGCCACAGGCGTGCCATTTACCCTGGGTTACAGAAACACGTCAAGCATTTCTGGGCGAAGAAGGGACATGAGTAGCAAGGACCAAGCCAGATGTGGGGGAAAATATAGGCAATGAAGCCAGCTGATGGGGGTGAACAGAGTTCACAGGTGAGCAGGGGAGGACCCAAACCCATGACCCACCCCACCCTGGAGAACGTACAGGGCCAAAGAGCATCCCTGATTGCAGCCAGATGCCCTCCTGCCCCCAGACAGATGCAGCTACAGCCCATCTCCCCCTCACATCAGCAGGATGCATTCGCCCCGTATTAGTAGGTTAGCATTACCAGGCTCCTCACCCCCCGCACAGTCGGCCTCCCCTGCGGCGACCAGGGCCCGGGCAGCGCTGCTACCTTGCTCTGTTGCAGAGATGGGCACGACTGCCTCCCGGGGTCTTGGCCGCCTCTTCAATACCCGTCTGTGCCACTGGTTCCTTCTTGGCATGAAGGGACGCTGGAAGACTCCCCCCTCTTTGCCCTACCCTTGATGCTGAGCCTATGGGCCATTGCACTCCCCTCTGCAGAAGGAGGGAGGGAAGGAGAGTGAAATCCCAGGGCAAGAGCTCATGTCTGCAGGCAGATGAGGCGCGGTAGCAACGTTGGCACTTAGCCCCCCCCCAAGCCCACTTGCTGGGACCCACCTGGCCTCACTGGCAGAGGAGAGGCAGGGCACAGCATCGAGTTAGGAGGGCTTTGCCGTAAGTTGAATTTTCTCTCTGCTCCCAAAGCAGCCAAGTGTCGGCAAATGCATTCACCTATCCCCAATTAGTCACCCCAATGGCCTCATCTCTCAACTGGGCATCTCCCTTTTGAACCAGCATGATGACGGACCCACAGCAGGCCTCTCCATCTCAGACGTGGCTGTTGGGCTGCATGGTCCCAGACCCAGCGCTGGCCGCTGTGGGGTGTCCAGTCCAACCACTGCTACACAAATTCAAGGACAGTCCAGGTCACTGCTTGTGGATGCTCTTGCAAAGCAGCAGCCACGGATGCAGCGCACAGCCAGGAGGGGAATAACCCGGTGTGCACGTGAATGTGTCAGTGCCCCATAGTGTCACTGAGCCTCCCCCAAAATGAAGAGAAGGAGCGACGGGGAGCAGTCACCATCTGTGCTGCAGCTTCTTCAGCACGTGGAGACACGTGCGTCAGCCTGGTGGGTGGCTCGTTCCTGCTGCAAAGAGCTAAAGCAAGAAAGGCTGGATGGGACCTGGACCCAGCAGCCTGGCTGGCCCTGGCAGGAGGTCTCCCCGCTCAGGACTATCCGACACGGGGCTGTGCACCCTGGAAGCCAGGACCAGCCATGCTAAGCCTCCTCTGGCATTATTGGCACAGGCACTGATCTTCCTGACAACACCCACGCTCCTGTTCATACCAGACATCCAGTCTGCACTACTGCAGCTCCATGAAAAAGCCAAACAAAATAGAGCTTTGTTATCTCCCGGGCCCTGCGGCCGAGGTGCCAGGTACGCTCAATCCCCTCCATTGTCCGGAGAAGCCATCCTTAAGAGAGCAGAGGTGTTTTCAGATCATTCTGACTTTCATTAACAGGCTCTTTATTTCTCTTAGTCCTGCAGAGGTTGGCTTGGAGATGATGCCTCTCTCATTTGTCCCTTTGTCAGAGAAAGGCAGAGTTTTGGTAGCACTGGAAGTGGCCTGGGCTTTGTTCCCTGCTGTATAATTGCTTGCTGAGTGCTCACTGCATTAGGTAGCATAAAAGATGCTGCATAAATAGCCCTCGCAATGAGGACGTGCTCTATGCAGGACAGGTCATGATCCTGCATCCACTTGTGTGGAGGCAGTTTCTGCTCCGTTTGGTTGCCATTGCCCGACTGCTTTGGGCATCTCAAAAGGGTTGGGTGTGCAAACAGGGAAGCAGTGGGGCCTGCGTGAACTTGACCCAGGGGTGGTGAAGTCAGTCTTAGCAGGGCACAGCGAGGGGGGAGCAGGATGTGTGGTGCAATGCTGATAAGCACAAGTTTGGGTGCTGGCTCTGAGTGATTCCTGAACACTGCAGAAAATACCCCTGGGGGTGAAGGCAGGTGGGAGCCTGGGGGACCCAGAACACGTTTCAAAGGCTCGGGCATCTCCTCAGTGACTCTTTCAGGTCCACGTGGTGAGGGGCAAGGGGCCTCAGAGTGAAAGAGCGACCTGGTTATTTCTGCCCCAGCGGGCAGGTGGCTGGGCTCGGCGAAACCCGCATGTTCGTGCTCTCATTTATTCTACTTCATTAAATGTCTAATGGCATCTGCAGAAAGCTACAGGAGATGTGTGTTTTAAATGCAGGAGCATAATCCTCCCCCACACTTGCAGCCTCTCTAACAGCTGCTGTTTCGTTTCTCCCGGGGGGAGTTTGACCCCATAGATTAGCAAACGGGACAATGCTCCCATCCCAGAGAGGGTGGGGATGGGCTTCTCTCTAGCTGTAAGAGCAACAGGGAGGTTGGAGATGAGGAGGAGCTTTCCGACTCAGAAGGCGGTCAGGCATGGGCAAGAGGCTGCCTAGAGAAGTTGGGAGATCTCCATCCTTGCAAGTTTTCAAGACGCCTGCCTGGGATGGTCTAGTCAGGGATGATCTGCCTTGAGCAGCGGCTGGACTAGATGACCCTGTGAGGTCCCTTCCAGCCCCACTTTCCCATGATCCCTCCTTTGCAATGAGCTTTGGGATCTTTTTGCCCTTCTTGCAGGGCTGCTGTGCATCCACATTATTGGCCTTTGTTCACTGGGCAAGCCCTAGCCAAGCAGGGAAACGTGCCATCCGCTTCCACTTGAGATGGAGCAAGGAAGAGCTCTGCCAGCCGCAGCCCCCGATAACCACGCAGTCGGGGCTCCTGTTCCCACCGAGCAT
>NW_017729001.1:34152558-34153276 GCF_001723915.1 Gavialis gangeticus | reverse complement strand
GTTCACTGGGCAAGCCCTAGCCAAGCAGGGAAACGTGCCATCCGCTTCCACTTGAGATGGAGCAAGGAAGAGCTCTGCCAGCCGCAGCCCCCGATAACCACGCAGTCGGGGCTCCTGTTCCCACCGAGCATGTCGCAGGCCCACGCCGGAGGGGCTCGGGTCCTCTGCAGCGCGTATTTGGACTGTCCAAGCCCGTTTGCTAGAAGCTGGCAGCGCCTGCGTCTGATGACTGACAGCCATCCTCGCGCGCTGGAGCTCCTCCAAGGAGCTGTCAGTGCTACCCAGGAGCCGAGTGGGGGGAGGCCCAATCTTTATCCTGCTTTCACAAACCATTTGTTTGTGCTTTTCCTTCCTTCCGCATCGCGTTCGTGCCCTGGGTGCAAGTCCAGTGATTTACTAGCCCTAAGTGAGTGGTTTGTTAAGGGAAGGGAGGCTGGAGAAGGGGGTATTTGCTGTATCGGCCCCGTTCTGGAGGCTGGTGGAGAAGTGCTCAACTTCCTCTGGCCCTTTGCAGCCTGCAGCGCTCGTCCTTGCCCCGCTCCTGCTTCTAATACTTAGCTTTGCATGGCTCCCTTCCTCCCGGTACCATCCCACTCCACGTGGACTGGAAGGTCCCAGCCTCATAGCTGCCTAAACAGCACAGCTGAGATGTGTTTGACATGGTGGTGGTTACATACTAAGTACACAGGGAGAAGAAAGAAGGCCCCAGGAAATGTGG
>NW_017729001.1:34142312-34152547 GCF_001723915.1 Gavialis gangeticus | reverse complement strand
TCCCTTCCGACCCTAGAAACTATGAAACTATGAAAAGCAGAGCCATAGAGGCTGGTGCTTGGGCTGGAATGGCTGCCGTGAGGCTTGAGCAAAGACCCTCACTTGGCCTCCCCTTGCATCCTATTATCATGTTATCTCAGCTCTTTCCCAGGCCTGATCCAATGGCCGAGGCAGTCAAGAATATTTTGATAGACCCAAGTGTCATCCTGCGCCCAGCCCTCCGAGACCACGCTAAGGCTACCTACTCCCAGTGCTTTAACACGACTGCTCTGCATTGCTGCAAGCTACATCTCGCTTCTGAGCTGGCACTCGGCACAAACAAACAGCAAGGAGATTTTTTATGCAGATGGTCCAGGATGCAGCCCCAGCTCTGAAGAAACCTGAGGCTGGGTGACCAGTTTCCCCTTCCTATGCATGATATTTTCTCCCCAGTGCCCAAGGTTTTCTGCAGGGAGCATGTAGAGCTCCAAGTCCATCTGAGTGGTGGTGCCTAGCAGTCACTATAATCCTTAGCTACGACTCTAAAAGGGCTTGTCTCCCTACCTCAAACAATATTCTTCCCTTCTGGAGTTGTTTGCCCATGTTCTTGTGGAAACAGTTTTAAATATGGTAATTAAGAGCATCCAATCAGTTACCATAGTGTTCAGAGATATGACCATGGCAGTCAATCTGCACTTGCGAATCTGCATATTTATGCAGTTTCATTAATTATGTATTAGGCAGCATTAATCCCAATAATATGTGTAGGCTTGTTCAGTAGAACAGAGAGAAAGGACCAGCCAAGGAGAAGAATTAATCAGAGAGCCATTCACATATCGCAGATCGCTTTAGGTTGCAATTAGATGTATTTTGCATCAAAAGGCTTTGCATTAAGGACAACAGTTTGGAAGGTTTTAACTTAAAACAAAAGTTGAAATTCTATTAAAAGTGTCTCCTCCGTGTCTTTGGGGAGCCAGCACAGTAGTGCCAGTGAAGGCCTCTGTTCGAAGCCTTGTGTCAGACACCCCAGCTAATACACTGACTTCCCAATTCCCCATCTGAACACGCGCTCAGACCGCAAGCTCCCTGCAGCAGAGGCAGCCTTTTTGTTGTGTCCCTGGACCGTGCCTAGAGCAACAGGGTCTGGATCCACTCCTAGGGGCTATGGCAATCTCAGAGTTAATACATGCACCTTTTCTCAAGATCACTGAAACCAAAGGAGACCTCAGGCGGGGGCAACAACCAAACGCAGATGAGTGTTGGTCTAAAGACATAGGAGGGCTGTTGGTTGCAGCCACCAACAACCCTCCTATATCCTTAGATCAACACGGCTGCAATGTTGGTCCAAGGACATATGAGGGTTGTTGGCTGTAGCAGTGTTGGTCTAAGGACATAGTTAGTTGGTCTAATAAAAGATATCACATTTACCTAAAGACCCTTGTCAGCCGATGAGCAAAGCGGCTGTCTCACACTTTGCACTTAGTCAAAGAGGAATACAATGAGAGCTGAAAAGATGTCAGTAGGACATCACGCAGATCTTCAATCCAGATGCCTGTCAAGAAGCCTCACTAACGACTTGGCTCTGGCCAGAACCAGGCTTGCATCCTATCAAGGCATGCAAGGGCAGGGTAGCAAGGCCAATATTGCCTTTGTAATTGGTTGGCAACAAGTTCAGAGAAAAAAATCAGAGAGGAGGAAAGGGTGGCAGGCTCTGAAGTTAAAGGGGAAAAAGTGGGGAGAGAAAGAAGTGCTTCGGAGAAATGCGAGTGTCCTCAAGTGTCTCGGGCCCGGGCCTGGCTCGGGTGTCTTGTATTGTAGGAGGGTTTTGCAGCCTCATCCTTTGCCTTTGCTGCCCTGCAGCATCCTCTTTGCAGGGAAAACAGCGGGGCCTGACTGACTTGCTGCAGCCAGAGCCAGGAGCTGGCACCCAGTGGAAACGCACCCGTTTTCAAACCAGCATTTGGCCCCCTGAGTGTCTTGAGCAGAAGGAATGGCTTTATTGAGGGAGTGACAGATCTCCCCCTGCTCAAGCTACATTTCTATTTTCCATCTCTGCAAGAAACCCAGAAACTAGTGGAAATGTGAACTGCGAGATTGTCTTCAGAGACAGTTTTCTGGCTTTGCCATATGCTGCGCACACAGAGTGGACACGCCTGCTGTATCTTTCCATACCCGTTCGCACACTGCCTGGGCATACCGGATTCCAAGACTGATGTATAATGCATAAGCAACGCGTGTGACTGATGTAATAAAAAATATAGCCAGTATCTTTAGCATAGGAAAAACACGCAGAAAGGTAATTCCTCACACAGTTGTAATTTGTGACATTGGCTTCAATTTGTTTTCATTAGTGGTTTGCTAATGCATTTATTAGCCATTACATACATACTGCAAAATGATGAGGTTTCCATATCTATACATGCAAATATAATATGTCTGGCATGTATATTGATAGGCCGGGGTAAATATCAGGTTAGTTCTCATAATCCCCAGGAGGCTCTTCTGGATTTTTTATTTTTGGACTTTAATAGAAAGACCACCCACTCGCCCTCGTGGATTCGATTTCCTAGATGTGGACGGCTGGTGCGTTGCAAGAACACAGGATCCTTCAGAATAGCCAGAAATCCACCGAGGGCTTCAGGCTCTGACACACTCTTTAGAAAATAGGGTGATTTGGGCCCAGCTGTGTAAATGTTTTCAGTTTCGCTGCTGAGGCCCTGATTTTGAGTGCGTGCCAAGAAAAGCCTCGCTCGCGTTGTTTTTGGCAAAGCCTCCTGGCTGAGGAATGTCAGCATCACTTTCAAAATATGATGGTTTGTAATTTGGACCACAGACTGAAAACTGAGCTTCTGGTACATTTTGCCATCATCTAATTACTAGGTCCCCAATTACAGTCAAGGAACAATCTCTGTAGCCTGGCGCACGGGAAGGTTATTCCCATTGTACGCGCTTTCGACGTGCACATTTCCCTTCACACATTCCTGAGATGTTAACAGCTTGCTAAATTAGCCCGGGCTGGTTTGCAAGGGTGAAAGTGCCCCGAGCTCATGGGCCCCTTCCCGGGAAACGTCTGGTGTGAACACAATGGCGAGCAAGGGACAGGCTCCGGTGTCACCGCACATCGCTATTCCCATTCCCTCTGTGCACATTGCTGGTCCTAATTTGCCTTCCACAAGGCAGGTCCTTTGCGCCTGGGGGCAGTGCGCTGCCCAGCTCCATCGTCTGGACGGCCGGCGGCATCCCGCCCCTCCGGAGCGACACCCAGGTGGGGAGGCCCCTGCTCTCGCCTCCCGTCATGGACCGGCTGACGGGACTTCTGGGCCATTTGCAACCACGAGAAAGGCTTATTGCCTCATCTCCTTGACACAAGGCTGCCGGCCAGGGATAAGCGGGGGCAGAGAGGCTGCTGTTCCCTGGTCGCACAGTCCTCGTGCTGCCTCGCGATTGCATTTTCAGTTTGCTTTGAGATCATGCTGGGAAGCGCAAGGCAAAAGGCTGGAGGTAGCCACGGGGCTAGCAGGGGTCGCCGGTACTTTTCACATCCCTCCATGGGGAGATTTAAGTTGTCGGGTAGCGGGTCCCTGCAGCAGGCAGCAGAGGTGCATCCGAGCTCTGCCCTGGGAAGACAAGGGCTCTGGGGCTCTTGCTGGACCGAGACAGAAGACTCTGAAATCCCAGTCCTTGCTGTCCTGCCTCACCTTTTCATAGTTTCATGGTTTCTAGGGTCGGAAGAGACCTGAGCAGATGATCGAGTTCGACCCCCTGCCATGGCAGGAAAGAGTACTGGGGTCAAACGACCCTGGCAAGGTGTACATCTAGCCATCAGACTCTCCCCTTCTCCGCTGCTGGGTCCTAGTCCTGCTGGATGTTGCACTGGTGTTCTCCTGGAAAAGGCCACGGATTGCATAACCCCTACCCCCTATCCATGCATCTTTTGGCCTGGAAGATGCTAAGTGAGGCATTACTTACTCCAACGCCCCTGGGCTCTGGGTAGCAGGTGGTGGGTAAGTTCATGGCCGAGTTGCCTCAGGCCTGAGATGCTGCATTAGAGCAATATTGTCACCTGAGCTTGAACCCAGCAGTGCCAGGCACAGGACAGCATTATCCTGCTGGCGTGCAGACTCAAAGGAGAAAAGCAAAAGGAAAGGACTTGCTCAACGGTGCAGCACAGGCGCAAGCTTGCTGCACCCCAGCACAGGGATCCCAGGCAGGCAGGGAGAGGGCACGGCGCCGGTGCACGGGCAAGACGGAGCAGCCCAACTCAACCACAGCAAGCATTAGACTCTTCTGCACAACCCAAGCCGCGGCACGTGCCCATGGACGGAGCCCGTGGAGACGACGTCTGCGGCTGATTTGAAAACTGAACACAGAGAACTTCCCACAAAGCCCTCCTGTATCTATAATGAGCAGGGAGTTAGTTGATAGATATGCTAATTTCATTATTCATGTACATAATTACAATCTAGGGGTTGGGAAGCTTTTTAGGTAATGACAGTTGAGAGGAAGAATTTACCTAACTTTTGTAATATACATGCAATATTATTTAACTCTTAATTTAAACAGCTCTGCCTGATCTGCTTGGGGAGGCACGCAGCGGTTATGCCACGGCGTGGCGCGTCTCTTAGAGCCGGGGCCCCTTGAAGGGCTTGGTCAAGCAGTCTGCGGATGGCAAGCCGCTGCTACGGACCAAGCTGAGAGCGCCCAGAGAAAATTGCACTCCTCGTGATATGCTCCGACATAGCTAGGACTAAATGGCGGTGCTGGGTTAGAGGATACGCGGCCCAGGGGTCCCGTGGACGTGGCATCGCAGCCAGACACGTGGAAAGCTGGCGAGACCTGCATGGGCCCAAGGGTCTCGGAAGACCAGGCCTCGGGGGTCGGAGAAGCTGGACGCGCAGAAATGAAGGACCCAGAGTCGAGGCCGCTTGGTTGGTTATTCCTGCAACCCTCCCGGCAACTCGCAGCCTTAGGAGCGAGCGGCCTTTCCCTCTCCGGCTGTGCTTGCAAAGCACTTGGGGTAGGCAGGCACTGCCCGTGCAACAAAAATAGCTGCTATTAAGACAAGAGGGAAAGGGTCAGGAGAGAGTCAGACAGGGCTGGTGACTCCTGTGGCTCAGATGGCATCAGCGATCCCACAGCACAGCCACCCCCGCGCGGGGCGCGGTGGCAGGGAGAGGGCAGGCCGCCGGCACTCGGCTCCCACCAGCTCAGATGGATGGGCCCCTTGCCGTGCTCCCAGGCTGGCGTCCCTCCGCGCCCCTGGATAATCGCCGAAGACAGATCTAGGCGCGTCATCAGCACAGGCGCCTCTCGCTAATGCAACTTAAGTGCTAATTCTTGTAGTTATCCCATCGTATCAGCAAGAGGTTTCTCTTTAATTGGGTTTCATGCTCTAAATGCTTTGGTGACAAAGGTTTGGACAGGTGAGGCATGCCTTAGAAGAGCTGAATAAGGAGCTGGGTAACGTGGAGTGTAATTACTCACTGTCCCTCTCTGCCTGCCCAGCCTGCTGCAAGGGGGGAAACCCAGTTAGAAAGTCGGCATTTTTCAGCTGGAGACAGTGGCATGAAACGAGGAACGCCGGTTATGTTTTAAGGCAGACAAGGTGCTTTGGGTAAAGGTGACAGCTTTTATAAGACCATCTAAGTAGCTGGAAAAATTATTCTTTGCAAGCTTTCAGGTACCAGCACCCTTCTTCAGCAATAGGGAAAGTCTGTTTCGTTTTAATTCTCTCCCCCCACCTTGCTCAGGACACAGGGACGGACCAGGAAACCTCCTGTGATGGCCCAGGCAGAAGCCAAGCACCGGCTTGGTGCAGATGGTGAAGGTCCCCGGTGCCGAGTTTGTAGCAGGGAGCGCGGAGCGCGTCATGGCACAGCTCCTCAGACCTCCCCAAATCCCCCAACGCATCGGTAATGGATTCCCCCTTCTTGCTAACACCCTTTAAAAATGTTAATAGGCTGTAAATTACTTTTCTTTTTATACTTCTTAAAATAAGCTTTTCTTCCCATACGATCGCGTCGCTGGATGTCATTACCGTGTCTCCCCTTTATTACAGCCTGTACGAGACGGACTGGAGAGAGCTCATACAGATTTTATAGCAACTATTTTATTTATAAGAGTTTTCCTAGCATCAGATGGATCTGACGTTTCCCGAGTCCTTTTCCAGGCCTGTGCCGAAGATGGGAGATTTGATCCCAGGTGTCCGTGCGTGGACAGCGAGGGAGCACTGGGCCCTTGCTCCCCACGGCTGGGCCCGACTTCCCTGAAGCACATGGCTTCAAGCAAGGGGGTTGTTCTCACTTGGACTAATTGGGATTAAAAGCATGGGAAGTCCAAGAGAAGAGTGCGCCTCATGGCAATTGCTTTGCTCCCCTCCTGTGCAATGCACGTTTTGCATGGGAATTGGATGACGGCCTCCCCTGGCGTGACAGGATGACGCTGAGATTTCACCAGTGGTCGAATTTCTTCCCGGATCAGATTCCTAAGATTGCAAGGGCACCCAGGAAACCTCACGTGAGATGCCAGCTCCTGAGAAACCCACGCCAGTGCCTTGGTGATGGGTGGCCATCCTGATTTCGGCGCAGGTACCTTGGACTAAAGGGTCTCCAGGGCCACCTGCGGAGGCAATGCAGCGATACGGGGCAAGGCGGCTTCACAGAGGGAGAAACTCACTGCGGTCTCTCTCACACGTGCACGGCGAGGAAAACAAAGCCAACAACGCAGCCGATGGGGCTGGATGCACGTGCATTGCTCCTACCCCAGTGGAGAGCAGCCAGGGGCTCTGCCCTGCCAGCCTGTTCGGCACGCGCAGCATTCAGATACAAGGACAAGCGGGATGCTTCGAGTTCCTGGTTTCTAGATCCCCGGCTTGTCCCCAGCCCCCTGCCTCCCTGATGCCTTGCAAGAAAGACAGGGCCCTTTGCTGGAGGCACAATGCCTCCTCGGGGCAGCAAAAGTCTGCCGGGGATTGCCTCGGCCCCGCTGCCACGAGCAGGTGTTCGACCCGGTCCCCGACCTGCCCCCGAGGCTCTTGTGGAAGAACCGAGCAGGCTCCGGCACATCCTTGCTGCAGCCGGGGGTGCTGGCAGCGCCACTCCCGGAGATTCCTCCCAGCCTCGTTTTGGCAGGGTTTTCCCCAAGGATGAACTGGTTTCTGTGGCTAAGGCAAGTAAAGACACTAACCCCTGAGACGAGGTGATGGGAGAGGCCAGGAAGGTGGGCCGGGAGTGGGTGTAACCAGGCAGGACAATTCAAGCCAGGAGCTGTTGAACTCGGGCAGAGATCATCTATCCAAAAGCCCCTCAAAAAGCAGATCCCTTGTCCTTTAAAAATCCCCCCCACTTCCACTTTTTTTTCCCCGAGACATTTCCTCCCTTTGCCATGTAGGTGCGCAGGCCGGACCCGGGCTATTCATGTGCTCTTGCTCAGAAAAACCTTGCCCAAAACAGGTTCGGTTTATCCAGCGATAGAGCAATAGCTCTCCCCCTCCCCCTTCCCCTCTGGGATTAGCAGCTGAATGCGCTCAGATCTATCAGGGCCATGAAAGTGCCCTTGCTCACTCACTGAGAGGCAAATATGTGAGAAATAGGATTGCTTCTATAAATAGCAGTGGACTCGTGAGAACATTGTTTTATCGCTGTGGTGGGTGGCATGATAGCTGCCCTTCGCTTTCCAGCAACGGAGGAACGATGCTATCCCATCCCCAGTCCCGTTTGTAGCCAACGGAGATGATAAACTTTTGCAGTAGGAATTTTTAATTCCACAAAGACTTGTTCCTTGGTTTCCATCCCTTCTGGCAGTCATCATGGTGACTATAAGTGGCCCAGAGATCGTGACTGAGGACCTCTGCAAGCCTTGCAAACCCAGGTCCCGTGCTTCCAAAATCCCAGCGCCTGTCCAAGGGACGTCTTCCCAAACTGAGAAGAGGTGCCATGCAGATCTGGCTGCGAAAACCCATCGGCCGGGACAACTCGCGTTATCGTCTTCCAAGTATATTGCTCTAAGGAATCCGGGTGACCTCCGATCCCTCCGGAAAGCTGGAGTGGCGAGCGCACTGTCGGATGCTGCCATTTCCACCCGGGAGCGAACAAATCCTTCCTCATTTGACTTTTAAACCTACACTTTGTTAACTCACTGATTGCTTCCTCCGTCACCTGGAGGCCCTGTCAGGTCCCTTTGTCCAAGGGAGATGATGAGCCTTTGAGGATGCATCTGAAGCAGCAGCTTTCTCACCTTGATGTAAGCTAGCAGCACCCCACTGTGGATGGAGCAAATTAACTTCAGAGTGGATGCTGGTCTCTGCGAAGAGCCTTTTTAAATGAGGGGAGGACGTCTCCTGTCCTGTGTCACACCAGATTAGCTGGTAATAGCAGCCTCTGTGGGAGTGCAGTGTGAGATGGGCCAGACCCTAGGTCCATCCAGCCCAGCGTCCCATCTCGGTGCCAGGACGTGAGTGCTGGGGGGGCATGTTCAAATGAGGATACCAGCAGAAACTCTGCCCCGGGGAAGGGTGCGGGGGGCTGCGACACAGCACATCTTTCATTCTTGGCCACTAAAAGAAAGAAGTCTATAAAAGTTATGGCTGCGCTGAACAGTTTCTCCTCTGTGAAATGGCTTCTGAACACAAAGTTCCTTTCCATAAGCCTCACGTTACTCTGTGCAAAGACTCTCCTACACACCAGGCATGTCTACGCATGCATTTACACCAGTTTAAATTTATTGCACAGTAAGTTACTGTGCAGTAAACGGGAATAGACTGGTGTCTACACGTGCAGGCGTTAAAGCGCATTAATGCTGTGCATGGACTGAGTTGGGACTAACTGCACAGTAAGGCATCTACACATGTGTTACTGCGCAGTAAGATGTCTACACATGCATCACTGTGCAGTAACTAATTGGGCATAAATTTGAGACCTGCATGATGCAGGTATCAAATTTGCACTCAAGTCAGTGTAAGTCACCATATTTATTGCACAGTATAGGTGTGCATGTGTAGACACGTGCCCATACTGTGCAGTAATTTCAGTTACTATGCAGTAAATGTGCCTGTGTAGACGTGCCCAGGGAGAAGGAGTACATTTAGGCTGCAGCTCATACAAGAGGAATAAATGTCTTGCATATCCAGAGCTGTAGGGTGCATGTGGTTCTTCGATACTGGAAACAACCTCAGGCACTGTAGCTCATGCCATTCCTTCGAGCATGTGGCAGGCCAGGGCAGTGGTATTGCCACTGAGAGAAGGGAAAAGAGAAAAATAAAATAGACATGAATACATACATCAAAAAAAACCCTTAAAACGCCGGCATGAGGAGGGAGCGGAGACATCCGTGGATAAGCCCACCCCTATTTTGCCTGGCCAACAAGCCCAGAACTTGGCTCGTGGGCAGAACCCATGTGGGTCCCTGCGGACACCTCCCGGTACCGCTGGCTTGTTAGCAAAATCAGCTGTGCCCCCATTCACACAGTCACAGCTCCATGCATTTAGCTGAGCAAAATCCAGTGGAGCTCACTTATCTAAGGGGTATCGGCACATGCACCACAGCCCGTCTCTGTGGAAACATCAGGTGCCTTGGGCAAGCTTAAAAAAAACTTTCATGGTGGATCAGCAATTGTGCATAGTCTTGCCAAAGTGGATCAGACCAGTGGCCTCCGGTCCAGGATTCCTGCAGCACAGCGGTTAGTCTCACGTGCGTCTGCAGTCGGGCTAGATGTCCCACGATGGACAGCCATGCGTTAACGTGCCCGGGAGGGAAGCTCTCCTTACTCACAGGCAGCTTGTGGCTGACTTGACTCCCAAAGTGCAAGCACCGACACGACTTGCCTTGTCGGTTTTCCCTGACCTAGTGTAACCGCAGAAATTCTCGCTGTTCGGTGTTGAGTGAGTTCAGAATTTTCCAGCTCAGTGAAGGCTGCTGCTCCCTTTCTGTGAGAAGAACAGCTGTTTCTATTTCCAGGCCTGCGTGCCATTGTGGGAGTCTTCCTTGGATAGTTTTTTGAAAACTGAAACCCAAGCACATTCACACGGTTCTGGGGGCAACTTTGCATGGCAGCAAAAGCTGTTCGTGCCCGCGCATAGGCTGAACTCTGAGCACGCCGCGGTGCTGACGGAGCTGCTCACAGCCTCATAATTAAGCAATGTATGCGCTCCAGGGATCCCACAGCCTGACTGGGGCGGGATCTCGCGTGGGGGTAGCACTACATTAAATGCATGCATGGTGTGGCGGGTGCAGCGATCCCACCTCAGGAAAACAGCTGG
>NW_017729001.1:34133350-34142301 GCF_001723915.1 Gavialis gangeticus | reverse complement strand
GATTTTTGGGGAGAAACCAAGGTGGCTTTTTGCCACACATGGTGCTACCAGGCCAGCAACACTCATGCTCTGGGACTAGTTGATCAATAGGGATTAGTGCACTAGGGGCAGGGAGGGTTACAGAGGAGGCAGTGACCATGTGGCAAAGTCATCCTGCTTTCTGCAGCCGCTGGCATTTCCCAGCCCCTCTGCCTGCTGCACAGGTTGCTGGATGCTTGCAGTTTGGGAGATGAATTAAGTTATCCTTTCCGGTAAGTGCATCTCTCAGTCACATTGTTCGCCAAAGGAGCTGTGAAATCCTAGCAGCATTTCCTCTTGTGCATAATGTCACATTTCCCAAGCTCTTCTCCCTCTTGCCTGCCTTCCATCAGTCTTGTGTGCAGAGCTGAACATGCCCACGAGCTAAGTAAGGCACAAAATATGCATGATATGCTTCATCATGTAGGACCAAATCATTTGCTCCCTCTATAAATCCATAGCCAAATCACTTTGTTTCTGCATAAGAAGCTCACGCTGGGTAAAACTAAAGGAGGAAATAATAACGCTGAGATGTTTATCACAACCCAACCGGCTGCTGGGCTGGGAACGAGGGAGGTGAAGGTAGCCCTCCTCTCTTGTGGCAAACGTTTTATAGGAGGCAATGCAAATGTGTTCCCCTCCCTTTGTTTGCCATGTTGCTGTAAAACAGCAAACTTAATAAATCCTGCACAATTGGGCACAAGTCTTGTTTCCTTAAAAGTGATGTTCTCTATAATTGTCTATGACACAACATGCTACATATTAGTTATTTTTCCCTTAGCAGATCATCAGAGCACAGTGAAGCATTGCGGCTGAGGTAATTGAATGTCTTCTTTAAAACAATATGCTGCAAAAAGTCCCTTGACAAGTTCCAGTGTCTTATTTTAAACAAATAATTCCAAGGATTAGGAGGAGAAATTCTCTCTAAACAGCAGTGGGTGGTTTAGGCCTCAGCTAGACCAGGACACTAACATGTGATAGCTGCACACAGTAGCGATGCTTTGTGGCTAGCACCCTCGGAGGAAAAACATTGCCATTACTGCATATCACGCAAGTCGAGCTGAAGCCACAGGCGGACTGAGTCTTCAGGCTTCAGCGGGCACGTCTACATGTGCACAGTTACTGTGCAGTCATTTAGGTTACTGCGCAGTAACTGAAAATTACTGCGTAGTACAGGTGTGCATCTACATGTGTGTGACTGTAGTGCACGGTAGTGATGGCAACTTACACCGACTTGGGCGTAAATTTGCTACCCGCATAATGCAGGTAGACAATTTAAGCCCAATTAGTTACTGCGCAGTAAGGCACATGTAGAGGCCTTGCTGCTCAGTAACTGTGTGTGTGTGGACTGATTTGGGACTACTTTTACCCCCAAGTCAGTCCACACACAGTGTTACTACACTGTAATACCTGCACGTGTAGATGCAGGCATAAAAACTGCTTATTGTGCAGTAACGTACTGCGCAGTAAATGCACGTGTAGACATGCCCGGCATGTGCTAAATCAGCAGCCTCGTCTACACTAGGCTTTTCAAATATGCTGGCTAGAACATGTTAGGCAACGTGGGCTGTTACCAGATCTTAAATCCTAAGTCTCTCCGGTGTTGAAGAGCGGTGGGTTCGGTCAGTGCCTCCCTGCTGATGCAGCACTGGGCAGCTCTCCGACCAGACCAAGTATCCCCGGCGTCTCTGCTCTCCTCTCTTGGCCTCAGAGCAACTCCACCACATTTTGTGTGCCCTTGCCGTCTTGGCAGAGAGGAGCACGGGGCCTAGATGTGTGCTGGCATCCTAGGCCTTTCCCTGCCTTTCCTCCTCAGAGATGGATGAGCTTCCCCAGCCGGATTCTTAGTAGGAATGAGACTGACTAAAATGAGAGGAAGAAATGAACCTGAAGGACGTGGCTGGTGATGCTGAAGCAGCTGAACGAGGCATGGCTGTTCCAGTGCATGTCATGCAAAGGAAATGAAATACTCATGCATCCCCCGCCCAACACAATTGGTGGCCCTAAGCCCCAGGTTAGAGATCCAGCCCTATATTGCTGCAAGAGGGACCTAATTCTCCTAATACTGTGGTGACCCGTGGTTTGCATGGAGCACCATACAAAGGAGCTTGGCTTCGTTCCCCTCATTTTACAATGGGGAAGCTACACGTATGTCCAGAAGTATGTGGTGGGATGTGTGTGCACACACGTGTGTGCGCGCATGCATGTGAACACACACGTGCATATATGCATGACATCTGTGGGTCCCTGTGCTGTTTGTTATCAGACTGAGGTTTGTATCCTCTGTCCTGGGCTCCCCAAGCGGGTTGGTTTCTCCTGATCTCAAACACATTGCCCCTCCTCGTGGCCATGCCACCAGCTCCATTGCATTGCCCAGAATTTGGACTGGGAACATGCATGATATCAGCCAATGCTAGATTACTCCGGACAAGCTTGCACTACCACAGACCATCCCACTGCACGTGTGTCCATGAGCACCCAGCACCGTGGTTTCTACTGGGCTGCTCCTTGGGCCGGCCCCTGTGAGATGGGTGCTGTACAATTGTGATATCTGTTTCAGCCCATTAAAAAAGGAACGGGATTTCTGGTCTTATCGAGTGAAGGGCAAGTGCAGAAATGCAGACTGTCTTGAGAAAGGCACGTGTATATTATAAACTGTGAAAGAGCATTCCTCCTTTAAATGCACGTGTGTACACGTGGTTTTAAAGGTTCGCTCGCCTTCCACAGCTTTGGCTTCAATTCTGTATAAATGCTTGCTTATACCTCATACGAATCCCTTCTGAAATTCCTTCCAGAAACTTCAGTTTAATTATTCCAGGGACAGCAATAACACAGCCATGGAAACCTAGAACCATTAAAACTAGAACCAGACAAGGATTTTTGTTCAAAACTGGGTCCCTACCCCCCTCTTCTTTGTTTTTGCAAAATAAAAATGCAGTCACCACCATTCCAGTGACCTTTTAGCAAAAGAAAGTTTTCATAGAAAGTGTTTCTTACAATTTTTTGAAGAAACATAAATACAAAGCCCTCTCTTTCCCTTCCTTTCACACTCCCAGCCCTGATATTGCCACTGAGGAAAGGAGAAAAATAAAATATACATGCGCACATGCAGATGTACGTACATCCATCAAAAAAAACCCTTAAAAGTTATCACATTTTTCATGATTTTTTTTTTAAAAAGCATTAAAATATCAGTAACACATGCCTAATATTTCTCCACCCACTTCAGTGCAAGCTTCCCAGAACAGAGACCTGAAAAGCAGAGCGTTAGGAGCTCGCAGACTGCTGGAGCGTTATCTCTGCAGAAAGCTGAGAATCTATCCTGTCAACTTAATAGTAGTATATTCCACTGATTGCTGACTTAACTATCTATCCCACGAGGAAATTTAAATGTAATGCTAGTGTTATTGCAGCAACAGGGCACAGGAAAGAAAATATATTTTCATGTTTTCTTAAACACGTATAATCAGCCCCTCACGTCGATTAAAGACAACAACAGAAGTGATTAAAACAACAATGAGTGTGTGGCCCAAACCCCCAGGATCGAAGGGGGAAGCGACGGGCCCGGCTCGGCCTCTGCAAACCGCTGGCGATTGCCTTGGACCCGATTCTCTGCTCACTGAGAGCCATGTTCGCCTCCCAGCATCGGCCACAGCAAACTGGAGGTATCCCACCCTAAGTGGTGGCTGTCATACACACACACGGTGGACATGAAGGGAAGACTTTTCCTCGTTCCCTTTGGCACTGGGATCTCGTGATCCCGCGTGTGTTTTTTGCGGGGTTTAAAAAGTCATCGGGTGGCCCTGAGCAATCTGGTGCAAAAGCACCATGTGGCAGGTTTTGAGCAGAGAGAGGGAGTTAGCCATGTAAATCAGTAGAAATGCACCTTTATAGACTAAGGGCCACGATAGACGTTACACTTTACAAGCTGACCATGTGTTACAACCCGTAACGTGATACACGTGCATGGTGTTGAGGGGCCCGATTATCGTGTGATAACTGAAGCTCGATGGACGTAGTTTAGTTGAACCAGGTTCTGCGACTGGTTTTGTAACGTCCATCATGCACATAAGAGAGCTAGATGTATATATAGAGCGCATACACATATAGAGAGTGCAAGCTTGCACGACCCCAGACGATCAGAGAGTTTTTTGCACCAAGCTGCAGTGCCCGCGCGAGGGTGAACAGAGACACCGAGGGCCATCGTTAGGGCTTTGGTGACATCAGAGTCATTTGCACCAGAATAGCTACGCTGGGGCTGCCTCCCCTCCTCTCCCTGAGATGGTGACCGGGGCAAAAGGACCACGCGGAGAGCGGCTAGGCCCAAAGTTGCCACCTCTGCACACTGTTTTATTTACAGTTTGCTAATCCTGTCAGCAGGGAGACGGGGGGCCGGGGGGAGACCAGTTCACTTTAGCTCCAGTCACTTGTTAATAATGGAGGTATTGACAAGACTGGGCTGCCTGATGACCTTAAACAATCGCCCAAATCCTGTGTCGAACTGTTTGACCTTTTAAGCCAGCTCAGATTCTGCGGGCGGGAGGGACCAGCGTCCACTTTGATTTAGTGCAGGAAAATCCCCCTTCACCTTCAGGTGCTGGCAAGGATGTATTTAATTTACAGTAAAGCAAAGCCACGATGGGAACGAAAAGGCCATTTTGCCAGGCAAAGTGATTGTCGCTCACTTCAAGGTGATGATCTCCCCAGCTCAACAAGCCAATACTTGTTTAATTATTGAAGGGGCGCGTCAGGCAAGTACGCGCTGTGTTATTTTACCCGCTTTCCCCAGGGGCTGGGAACAGGCAAGCCCCATGCTTCTCTTGCCAGGTGACCAGAGCCACAGGGGCAGGCATCACCCCTCCGTGGCCCGGCTTGAAAAGCACCTTGCAAGGATCGT
The DNA here is from genome assembly GCF_001723915.1 of Gavialis gangeticus. Classification (NCBI taxonomy): domain Eukaryota; kingdom Metazoa; phylum Chordata; order Crocodylia; family Gavialidae; genus Gavialis; species Gavialis gangeticus. Next base: position 34,137,386 of record NW_017729001.1, on the reverse strand, counting down.
TTTGTCCTCTTCCATCCGCCGCTAACCGTGCCCGACAGTGCAGGCAAGAGCGTAACCCAGAGGAGCCCAAAAGTCAGCTGCTTCCCCATAACCAGAGGGGACTGCAAACCAGCCCTGCAGCCCCAAGGTGCCGGAGGCACAGGGCGCATGCAAGCGGCTTGGGTTTTGGATGGTGGATCTTTCCTTCTTGGGGGAACTGGGAATCACAGGGGTGCTGGGGAAGGCGGCGGGGCTGTGTTTGTGCATGCCTGCAGCACGCATGGAAAGGATATGGCTGGAAAATGAGGCCAGAGAGGCCTCTGGGGAAAGCTGGGCTCTGGAAGGGATGCCCAGCAAGGCTCTCGGAAGGCGTGGGGAGCTGCAAGGGCCAGGCATTGCTAAATCAGCCCGTGGAAGGAAATCAGGAGGCGATTATTCTGCTGTGCCTCCCCGATTAACATACAGCGAACGGCGAGGCAGACGGCTCCTTCCTCCTCCCAATTTGGGGCCTGCGTGAGCGTGCTGTGCGCGCCTCGCCAACAATTGATATATTGTCTGCAGGGTCTCTCTCATCCAGCCACTGACCTGGCTGTAAAACTCGAGGCAGCCTGTCAGCAGGAGAAGCAAGAGAAGGCGGCTTTGTAGGCCTGGAAGAAACTCCTTCACCGCAGAGCCCGCGAGCTCATTTACATACTCCTAGTTTAATTCTCCTAGGGTATGCAAATATATGCAAACAGCAATCCAGAGAGAGTCAGAAATAGCACAGAACATTAAAATCACCCTACTTGAATATTGTTTTATGCAAACGATGTACGCACGCAGTGTGTAGCTGATTTAAATAGAAGCAATGTCAGCATGGCAGTTACTTACCTGTCCAATGATCTGAGCCATTTTTTTCTTTATTAAACTTATATAAAATACATCGAATGGGCGCTGAGGATGCAGAGCGTATTTTAATGCTCGCCTTAACTAACGCTAGGGAGGGGGCAAACTTCCCTCTTGTTCCAGCCACAGAGGGCAGTTCAATGGGATTTTTTACCATTTGGGATGTGCCTGACTGACTTGCAACCCGCAAAAGAGATGCTCTTCGTGCTGCATGCAGCCCCACGGGGAGACGGCAGCAACCCTTGCGGAGGTTTAAGACCCCCAAGGTGCTAGCACCCTGCGCCCTAAGCTCATCTTGGGTTCAGAGGAGGGAGCTACTTGGACAGTGGTGATAACTAAGGCAGGGAGCTCTCTCTATCTACCTCCAGACGCTGCTCCGGCCCCTTTAAACGGGATTTCATGCAAGGCTGACAGCAGTGGGATAATGTTACACTTTAAGAGTTTCCTAAAGGATCACATCTGTGTGAAGGCAGAAGATTGGGAGGGTTGTTACGGCCTTGCTGCGGGGAGGAGCAAAGTGAAACCTCCCTGGGGATTAGGGAGGGCAGCCATATGAGATTACCGCATCCTTGGAAAATGTGCTTGCTTCAGAGGGTTTGTGTGTTTTGGGACCCGTTCCAGCGGGTTGCACAGGCAGCGATTCCCGCAGAATGGGCTGCGGATGCTGGGGTATCAGCCGCGGCAGGCCGGGGCACCAGCAATGCTTCTGCACGTGCATTTCCGCCAAGGTGCTGTGCACCGGGAGCCCAACAGCATTACCACCAGCTGGACGATAAGCACGTTTCAAATGAACCTCTCTTACAAGGCTGCACGAGATGCATGCGGCTCATTTATAACCACCCCCAGCGCGGGGTGCAGCCTGCAACCATAGCGTGGCTGCAGGGAAGCCCCTCCAAGCCTTGATGAAATGTTCCCCTCAACTCCACTCTGCTCGGTAGAGTTGGAGGGAGAGTTGCAACTACGGGAGGGAGGTCTGCCTTTTCTTTTTTATTTTTAACCATCCCCCTGAAATCTCTTGTTGGCCAGCACGTGCTTTCTGGTGAGGAACTAGAGGGAACCTTGGAGCTCTTGCATTGGCTCTGCTGCTCACGAGGAGAGCTGTGCAATGGGGATTGCATGCCCGATGATGAGGCCATTGGTTTACCCCATTAGCCAGACCTTCGTCACAGGTGGATGAGATGCAGCCACGTGAGCGTGCATGAGGGGTGGTAGCAGGTCTGGTTAGCTCCAGAGCTGGGAGCATGGAGCGAGGACGGCCCATGGCTGAGACGTGCGAAGGCCACGGCTTGCTTGGGGGGGTGCTTGATGTGCTGCACGTGGGCCGGAGAGCGCATGAACACGGGCGTGCCCCTGATCACAGACAGATGTTGGCTTCGCGGAGATATTCAGACATGCCATGCATGTAAACGTATATGCCTAAAATATCACACCGCCATATGTCTGCGATCAGAGGTGGTTTCAACAAAGCGGGGAAAATCTCCTGGTATTTTTTTCCTCCCGGATAAATGCTCCGGGAGTTGTGGTGGCCTGCAGCGAGGCTGACATCAAGTGGCCAGTTCAGGGAATCACAGCTACGGATTCATCGGTTTAATTAAAGCTCGTTTAAACCTATTTCTTTTAATCAGACACCTGCCTCCTCACCTCCCTCTGCCAGATGGTTCCCCTGCCTGAAATTCCCCGAGGTCTCCCGCTGCTTCCTCGCCTGCACACTTGGCGACTCCAGGGTCTGGTCAAGTTGCCAAAAGGATGGGTTTTCCCAGCAAGATCGGGCCCTTGGGTACGGGGAACATCAGCAGCCATGAAAGGTTGAGTTTGGATGACGCTCAAAGGAGCGGGCGCAGCATGGGATGCTTCACGGCACCGGTAGGAACAGAGTATCTTGAGCAGTGGTTTCCTAGAGGAGCCGTGGTTTGGAGCTGGCCGCCCTTCTCCTAATGGATATTCTTTGTGCATCGGCCATGCCTCGCTGCTGTGCGATATCCAGATCCGATTAAGGATCACCCAGTGCTTCTGTGATGGAGAGGAAGCAGGAGCTGTAGCACCGCCACCAAGACCTTCCTCTGTCTGAGAAGCAAGATAACTAATGCAGACGGGCGATCTGCCCTAGCGCGCAACCTCCAGACGCAGATTTTCCTGAGAGGTAACGAAGCAGGATCCGTGCGGCAGCGGCCTGTTGCCTCGCTACCTGCGGGGAACGCTGCAGGGCCTGTCCATACCGTGCCGGGGGCTCACGCGGCCCAGGTCCGCTCCCCCCGGGCTCCAGCTGAGCAGGGAGGATGCACCCAGGCATCGCATGAGCCCTTCTCCCTCCCCGAGGCCAGATCCGCTCAAGTCTCCTTTGCAATTGGGTGAAACGCAGGCTGGGATAATGGGGCGTCGTGTTCCCAGAGCCCGGCGCTCTGGCCTGTGACACATGGCGAATGGCTAAGGCATCCATCCAGCCCATCTCCAGGGCTGAGAGCGGGTCCCAGCCCCATGGTGAGAGCTCCTCTGCCTACACGGTGCAGTAATCACTCCTGGAGCTGCCGAGCGCGGGAGCGAGGTCGCGGCCTCTGAACCACGACTTCCTGGACCTTCGGTGCCGGAGGCTGCAAGGGGAGAGGAACAGGGGCAAACCCCACTCACCGGACCGGGTCACGCTCCCTTCCAGCCTCGGCTCTCTGCCCCCGTGCAACACCGGAGACCGGGCAAAACGGATCTAGGGTCCGACCCAGGCCATGGCACTTGGAGATGGCAGGCTCGATGCCCTCTCCGGTAGCACAGATTGCTGGCAAGGGCTTCCCGCGGGGCCGGCCCTCGCTGGAGGTGGGGACAGGCATCGCAAGGTGCTTGCTGGCTTCCATTTATTCAGTGTTATCATGCAAGTGCCAGGGCAGCTGAGTGATGGCGGCTGCGGAGGAAATCACCGTACGGTGCATTTTTCAATCAAGCTCGCCATCGCGTTTTATCACTCTTTCTGCTCAAAGACAAATGAGGGTTTTGCTTTCCGGTCCCAAGCCCCATCTCTGCAGAAGCAGGCTCACACTAATTCTGGATTACATTGACAACCAAAGAAAACACCCTTCAACGGTGCTGCCCAGGGTGTCTGGCCAGAGGAAGGCTGAGCAAGGAAGCGGGCTGCATTACTGCCTTCGGTCTGGGTTTCTGGGGATGTGAGGAAGCCCAAGAGAGG
>NW_017729001.1:34105207-34128350 GCF_001723915.1 Gavialis gangeticus | reverse complement strand
AATAAGCAGGAGGAACTTGCCCTCCTGCTAGCTAGCAAAAACACCTGGTGGGATTCTACCCATGACTGGGCAGTGGATAGCGAGGGATACAGGCAGTACAGGCAAGACAGAGCAGGGAAAAGAGTGGGGGGTGTAGTGCTATACGTCAAAGAGCAATACGTGTCTTCAGTGATCAGGATGGGGTCAGAGGAGAGAGCAATCGGGACTCGTGGTAGAGGTGGTATCCTTTATTAGATCAACTAGATTTTTGCAAAATTTTTTCTTTAATTGCAAGCTTTCGGGCGCAAACACCCTTCATCAGAGAAGAGAGACACTCAGGGGGAGATCCAGGCCCCTGAGCGCAGGCTTTGCGAGCACTGCTCTCCAACTTTAGCCTGGAGCACGACTACCAAATTTCACTGCATGGGATGGGGAGAAAATGGCAAAAGGGAGAATCCCTCTCTGGTGGGAGCATGAGCTTCTTTATGGATGGCAGCAAGGTTTCTGATTGCACGAGCGAAGTAGCCGCCACACACTGAAATGCGAGCGGCATGGCGATACCTGTTGCTGAGGCTGCTTGAACATATTGGGCGTGACTGCAAAATGGGAGTTAGTTTTGCAGGGTAGACGTGTCTTCCTGCAAAGACAAGGTGCCTGTGCATCTACTGCATGGTGCCTTCAAATGCTTTGCCCCATGACCTTGCTCCAAAAAAGGATTCCCCACCTCCCATGTTTCCTTTGCTCCCTCTGTGCAGCACTTGGTGGCCTTTGCACCTGAGGGTGCGTGGGGACTACATGAGAAGGATGCTTTGCAAGGGGGCTAAACAGGTAAATCAGGAGCCCTACCCACAGCCTCCTGTTGCTGGCTAGGTATTAAGCATAATGGATGCAACAGTGAAGCCCTGAATGCAGCTCCTCCAGAGCAACGGGACTGAAAGGAAGGCGTGACGGGAGCCCTGCCCTGCTGCGAGGCAGGATTCACACCTCTGCATCCAAACCCCTCGCAGCAATCACCTGTCACACAGGGCCTGAACAAGGCTGCCCCATGCCCATCCGTCCTGGGTCGCTCTTTGCACGCCCACTGCACTAGTGAGCAAAAGCTTGCAAGGGCTGACGCCACAACATCACTCTCTTAGGGAGACGGGGTTGCCGAGCTCTGATGACACTTGGCATTTGTTATAAATTCTTCCCAGTTAATACCGAGGATTTTCCTGCGGCGTTGGCTGGCGAAGGCTTTTAGACGTCTGTCTGTGCATATGGTGGCTTCCCAGCTTTCACTCCCACATGTTCAGCTGGAAATGATGCTTGACGTTGCGTTGTCGGCAACCGGCGTTCGATGACCAAAACCTGCTGGAGCTGATAAATGCTGCTGCCATCTTTCTGCCGCGTGCCACCATCTCCTCTGGGGCAGCTGCACTGCCTGACGCGTTGCAGCCGGGGTGGGCATATTTGACTCGCGCCGTTGTCTTCCAACATATAGCTCAGACTAGGAGCCATCCTTTTCTCCTTGGATCTGATCCTTGTAACCCCTAACCCACCTCCCACCCCGAGTCCTGGATGGTGCTTAGGGCACATGGGTGGAGCGATCACTCTGAAGCGATGCCGTCGATGCAATCCAGATGTTTGTCCCCAGGACCGTGGCAGTGGTGAGGCCAGGGCTGACCCCTGCCCTGAGCAGCTGGCCGGGTTCAACCAGACAGCCAGGGACTCTGAGTGCCGGCTGGGCAGAGTGGCGTTTGGGGACCAGCTCTGCTCATCAGACACCGTCCTGCCGGGGCTCTGGGCGAGCTCCGGTCCCAGAAGGAGCCTGACACAGCTGGATCACGGAGGACGGATGCGCCCTCACCCCTGTGGCATATGAGCAAGGACACGGCTGCCCCCTCCATCTGCCCCATGGCCTGGACCAGTCATGCCAGCTCTGCGTGCAGGTCCTAGCTCTGAGAGCTGAGAAGAGGAAGGCAGGATGCGTTCGCAGCACGCCGGAGCCGTACGGCCCCGCCACCCTTTCCGCCAAAGCCAGGGAGTTGGAAGCAGCGATGGCTAGCGCTGAAGCCTTTCTGCACGCAGCTCTGCCCACGTGAACGAGCCTCGTGCCAGCTGCTGGCGCGCTGGGCGCAAGGACCCACCCTTCACAGCTGCCTGTGGCAAAAACCAGCCCTTCCTTCTGCATTTCCTCTGCTCCCTGGATCAGCCCAGCCGGCACCTCCCCTCTCTTCTCCTCCAGCACAAACCTTCCTCTTCCAGCTTTCGGGACGTGGCCGCGTTGCTAGCCAAATGCAAGCGTTTCCCCCAGAACCAGTGCTTTGCGCTGACGGGCCGCCCCGGGCCGTGCAACCTGGCGTCCCAGGTCCATCCCTGCACGGACGGCAGGGCGAGGGGAGACGAGCAAGAAGGAGCAACCTCGATGTTAGTGTTTCTATCACTCGAGGCCCATGGAGTGGTTTTCAGTCGGGACCCGGTGTTTATTCAGGGAGATGGTTGCTGCTCTGACCTCTCTGAACTGCCACATTCCTTTTAATTATGATTGGCAGGTCATGGAAATTTGGGCCAGTGACTGGCAGCTGAAGTAACCTTCTTCCTTCCCACAATTCTTCAGGTTCCTTCCCATCAATAGACATAATGTTGGCTACTTTTCTGGGATAAATAGCAACCTTTGCCCCCCTCCTTTATTTGGCAAACGCTCAACACTTCATTCTTTTCAGAAAGCCCCTTGGAATGCAGCTGAAAAGGGCCTCACCAAAACCAGGCCCTCTCCCCCCATCGCTTCCAGGGCCGGGCTGGAGGGGGACCTTTGTGCAACTGCAAACAAAGGCTCGCTGGCAACACTCCTGGGTTTCATTTCAACATGTGCTCCTCGCTCGGGAATCAAATCGGCCCATTTTCTGCTGGTTTTCCTGCTTAACTCCTCACTCCCAGGTTATTCTGCAGGCCCCTGCGATCGTGAGCGTGCCGAGCGTGAATCCGAACACAACAGGGCACTCCATCAACACACGTGCAAGCCCAAAACGTGCGCCCTTCTCCAGCGTCACGGAGAGAAGCAAGCGGCGTGCGAGGACACCTCTCTCTTCTGTGACAATCCTGCCAGACCGAGCGCCCGGGTCCTGATCCACCGTTTCAGCTCATGGGGAGCTTTTCCTAATGTGGTTCAAGCTTATTTGTGGAAGTGACTCAGAAGCCAGCCTCTGTTTCCCAAAAGTGGCCTAGTGTCCCAAGTCTGGCTGGAAAGCAACGGGATTTAAGCTTCCAAGTCTCTTGGGTGCTTTTGTAAGTCTCCCCTTTCACCTCTTTGAGCATGATTTTAGCTCTTTGCACAAATTTTAGCTCCAGATTTATTCAGGAAGAGAGAAGTGCAACTTCTCTCTGCCAGAATAAATCTGTCCGTGTCAGGAGCCCCATGTTCACGTGCCAGATATCTGATTTTTACCATGCCACTGCTCTCCATACCCTGTCCTACTGAATGCAGTCTGCATTTCAGTAATTAGATAAAATGCAGGCTTCACGCCTTAGTGCTTCTCATACTGAGGTACAGACAATTGGAAAGGTTTAAAAAAAACCCACCCCAAAACAGATTAATTTGAAAGTTTCTTTTTTTTTTTATGGGGAAGGCTTTGTATCTATAGACGCCATTGATGTGCCCTGTATAAGCATCTGCACTTGAATGCCAAAGACTGGAGAAGGGTGTTGGTACCCAAAAGGATGCAAAGAAGAATTTCCCCACCTATTTGAGTTGGTCTAATAAAAGATACCAGATTTACCCAGAGAACCTTGTCTGCCCATGTCCTTAGACCGACACGGCTACAACCAACACCCCCAGAGACTGGGGACTAGCTCACAGATGGAGGACCCCAACATCCTCCCCTCCACCAGACAGCAGGATGCCTGGGGAGCCCACTAGCAACACACAGACCCCATTGCCATTTTTTAAGTTAAAAAGGAACAAATCCAACCAGCTTATTGAGCAAGGAGGGGGAGGAGGAGAAGGGGGAACACTGCAGAATGACCCCAGAGACTGCAAGGACTTGAAAGCACGGTGCAAACCCCGAAACCTGATGGCTCCCCGTCCGTCTCCCCCCCAGAAGCAAAGGCTTCCACCTCACTTGTGTTGCATGTACCAGGTTAACGCCTTCCAGGATAAGAGCCATTTCCTGCTGCGACTGGGAGTTGTGCGCCACGATGGCAGGTGGACAACACCGTCACCATTCACTGCAAGCGAGCCACCCTCGTTATGCACGGAGCCGGGCGCCTCAAGGGCTCTGTGTCGTGCCGTGGACGTCCCGCTACAGCCCAGGAAAAGCCCTGGGAGCCCGAATGGGAAAAGCACGTCCAGGCCTTTCCCTCCACTGCACACGACGCTCGCCATGGGCGCGCTGCCTTCGGGGGCTCGTTCTTCGCTGCCGTTGCTGTAACCGCTGCGCGGCGTCACCTCCGCGGGGCAGGCGGGCACGGGAGGAGGCCTGCAAGGTCCCGCTGCGGGCTTTCTGCATCTCTTCCAAGCCCTTGCCAGCAGCTAAGCAGACTGCGTACAGCTGCGGAGTACCAGGCTCTGCACTTATTAAAGGTCTCCACAGCTATTCAGGGTGAAACATAGGCTCTTTTAAACTCAGTGGGAGTTTTGCTATTGATTTCAGCAGGGCGAGGTTTTCAATGCTGGTATTTAACAAAACAATGTCTATTAGTTCAAATCTGCTTCCTAACCCTTAAATTAGAGGCCCTGAATTTGTATGACTTTAAATAATTATTTACTATTAATCATAGGCTACTTATTCCCTAGCGACTTTTTCTTAAAAAGCCGTGTAATCCTGACTAGTGTGCATTTTTATTTTGAGCTGTTCTATAATGCGGATGTTTTGTTTGCCACGAAAAGCCCATGAAATTGTTGTTTTTAACCCAACGACTGCACACACTTTAATGTAATTTGCTTTCATCTGAAAGCAATTTCAATTTTCACAATTCAAGACTAAATATTATGCTTTTCACTCTGGAAAAAAATTCACTGGTTTTAATAAACAAGTTATTTGAAACTTTAAGCTAAAAATGCAACCCCCCCCAAAAAAAACAACAACTCCACCCCTTGGCTTTTATGAGTAGCACTGATGGGATACATAGCATTAAAGACTTTGCCAGATGATACCATCTCTTCTTAAAATGATAGGAGCAAATTGCAAAATTCACAAACATTCATTATACTAAATTGCTTGTGGTTTTTCCCCTGTAGAAGCACTCAAGAACTGTTTTCCTGGGACTATGCCAACATTCAAACTTTGCAATGCACGGTGTTTAGGGATTTTGGGGAACGCATAGTCACATGGTATCATTCCCATTTCCGAATTCCCAAACCCACGCAACCAACCCCAAACCTTGCAGATTTTCCATGTCACAACTGAACACGCAATTCAAAATGTGCTTTTGGCCTATGCCTGAACTTCAAAGGCACATTGAATGGATATTTGTGCTAGTGAAGCTTGACAGCTCCAATGCCCTCAGAAAGGAAACGCTAAAGGAGCAACAGATTTGACAGTATTCAAATCGGTTTTCAAATCTGAATGGGTATTTGCAGTAAATATTCACTCAGCTCTAGTTAGCAGGGAGCGATCTTGGAAGACTCCCTGGTTACTCATCGTCGCACGCTCCCGAACGACACAGACGAGTTGGGATGCACGGGGGCCGCGTGCGCGCTCTTTGTTGGGTGGCGGATATGACCATCATGTAGACGCATCGCATGCTGTCCCGCTAGCAAACGCACTGCTCGTTAAGGTGTTTTCTGCAGCTCACAGGAGCCAGGTCGAATCACAGATGTGAGACACACAAAAGAAACCTGACATGTCTCATGCATGCTCTGCCAAGGCAGGATTTTATACTTGAGCCTGTGCACGGTTGGCATCGCAGCGACACGAGTTCTTTCAAAGAGAACCGCGGCCTTGGCCGCTCCTGCCTGGGGCAAGCATTCAAAAAAGGCCGAGGGACGCGATCTGGCTTCCCACCCTCCACCCGGCCCTGGTGCCTCTTGCTTGTGCCTCAAGCTGCAGCCAAAACCAAGCACGCATTGGCATGGGGTGCTGGGCCCCAAAATGGGAGCGCTCTTGTGCATGGCAGTCTGCTTGAGGCGCGGCTTCAAGGCTCAGGTGCGAGGCTGTCCCATGCACCCTTGTGATGCCTTGTGCTAATTCGTGGGGGGGAGACCTGAGCCTTTGGCTCTGGCTTCATGCGTTTGCAAGTGAGCTGTCCGGGTAATGAGTGTGACCTGGCTGAGACAGCGTGTGGTTTGTCACTCTCTATTTGCTCGTATCAGCTTCTCCCTCATCCCTGCCGCCCTTGGCATTGCCAGAGACCTGACAACAGCCCCCGTGGCACATGCACACACATGCACCCATATGCACACGCGATGCATTTGACCTGGGGTCTGAACAAGAAGAGCCCGGCAGACAGGACAAAACCGCCCGTCCCAGTGGGTGCTTGTGAAAGCAGAGCTGGCGCTGGAGGAGGAAGAGGGCATGCACGGGATGCACAGAACAGGAAAGCCCCTGAGGCCGCCGGCAACACCTGCCTGCTCCCTCCACCCAGCTGGTGCCGACGGCCTCACCCGCAGCGCTCCTCTCTCCTTTTGCCTCTTTGGGTTGGTTCCTTATTTCTTGGCTGAGCCCGAGCGCCTCCAGCTCTGTCCAAAACAGCCTCCTCTCTTCTCGTGGGTCTCCGAAGAGAAGTGAATCGCGCTGAGCCGACTTGGTCTAAAGCCACAGACGAGAGCGGGGAGGACTCGGGATCACTTTTAGCAGACCACAGCAAGGCCAGCAGCCCAGAGCTGCCCCTTTCCAGACTCTCTGCCCAAGTAAACCTCAGCTCAAGGCTTTGTCCTCTCCCTCAACGTTTCCTGCTCCTTCCTCCTGAATCCCGACAGCTCTATTCTGCATTTGGCCGGGGCGGGCAGAGGGGCTGTCGAGACTCCGGCACAGCCCGCTGTCCCTGCTGCCGCATCGTTTCCTCACCCCTACTTGCAGAGAGACCTTCTGCCCCAAAAAGATTGCAGTGGGGGCCTGAGTCATGGCCGAGCTCCTCGGGCACCGTAACAAGGCGGATGACAACCAGCAGAGTTTACTGGAGGGTGAAAAACTTCACTGGAGCTGGCTGGGATCTGTCAAAACTCTCCCAGAGAGACGGGGCGATTATCATCATTACTGTTATTTTGGTGTTCAGTTTTCCTGTGGGGCCTGGTGGACAGCCCTGTAATTTTCAGCTGATATTTTTAACACAAACTTTCACAGAAATGCAAAGGGGGGTAAGGGGGTTTATCTATTCACGCGCCCAAACCCCAAGCTGGGACCACTGCCCCCCACTTCCAGTTGCAGAGGGGAACAAAAAGCTGGCTTTCCCTTGTCTATGGATGGGTCAGCACCCAATTTGCCTCATGTAGATCTGCAGATGGGAGAATTTGGGGACCGAATGCATTTGAGAGCACGTGCGACCATATCATGGGTGGACCCTACACTGACCTACACCCTCCTGACCATCTTCTCTGGCAGATGGTATTTAAATAGCTCTCCTTTCCCCAGAGCCGGTGGGTTCCTCCGTGTGGTGCAAGTCCCTCTTCTTTCTGTGCCTCTGTGCCCCCATTTCTGGTTTCAGGCCAGGCCGCATGCCGTCTCCAGCAGCTCGGGGTGATGAAGTGCTCTCAGGATGTGGTTGTTCTGGAAACGTTTCAGTGCGGTGGGCGGGAAGCGATGCCAACGGCCAGATGTGGCTAGAAGGCATCCCCCTGGGAGCGGCACATCTGTGGGATAAATGCCACTGCTGAGAGCAAGGCGCTCTAGAGACACAGGAGCAAGGAAGCGTGTACCCGGGGCAGGATCCCCCACCCACCCCTGCCCTGTTTCCCAGGGGTTTGTCAGGATGGTTAAAAGGTGCATCCAGTCCAATCACCTCGAGAGGACACCAGCACCTCTGGTGCTGCCAGAGGTGTGCCAGCACCCCCCCCCTCCAGCTGTTTGCATGGTCCGGACTGAGGTGAGTCATGCACTTGCACTGCATGCGCAAGCCCTGGAGCGGAGGGCTGTCTTGAAGGGCTTAACAGGTCTCTGGGGGGATAGTCCTAAAAGGACCAGCAAGGCATGGAAGAACGGGGGTCCCCATCCTACACTGCAGAGCCAGGCCGAACCAGATGGCTTTGCGCAGGATGCCAAGGCTTCTTGGGAGGGAACCCAACATGTCCAGGGCTCACGGAGCAGCGGGACCTGCAAAGAGCAGCAGCTGGGCTGTGCTTGTGGCCAGGGGAACTGCACCCCGTTCAGGGGAGGGGGTTGCAGAGCATAAGATCCTGACCCCAGGGGGGTCTGCATCTGTGGGCCGGCTCCACGGGGAAGCGATAATCTCCCACACAGACGCCGGGGGCAGGGGCGAATGGCTGCCCACGCCACTAAGCCCTGCTCCGTGATCTGGTGCGATAAACATCTTGCTCTGAATCATTCTGGAGTCATAAAGTCCCAAATGTCCTCTCAGCAACTTTCAGATGGCACCAGGCACTGCTGCCACCGCACCGAGCTGACACTGGCAGAGCGCGAGCCGCGTGCTCTCGGTGGGCTCTGAGCAGCCAAAGCCACGGACGGGCCACGCTTGCTTGGCACCGTGCTCCTCGGTCACGGGGGGCAGGCCCCGTGTTGGTATCAAGAGCACGTATTATGTGGCACTCGCCGCGTTGGTGCAGGGCAGCTGCATGGCTATGATGCCCATGGTAAATACATGAGCTCTTTGGAGACCGCGGGTGTTTGTGAAGCAGCTCAAGGGGAAGGAGAAGTCCAGGGGCATCGTGCAGGCTGCGGCTGATCTCAGGAGGCCCCGTGGGCTGTGCAGGCCTGGCCACCCTGAACTGCAAGGCTCTTCGGAGAGGACAGCGTGGGAGCGTCTCCTAAAGCGTCCCTGAGACCCGGCAGGCTCGAGCCTGCGGAGCTGGGCACTGGGATGAGAGCGCCGGCACGTGGTGCGACGCGGAGCAGGCACAGAGATTTATAGCACGGACTCCTGCCAGCAAAGCCATCAAGCCACCGTTCAGAGCACGTCAGCACACATGGGGATGTGCACCGGAGCTGTGTGGCCTCGCAGCCTGGCACATGTGGAGTGGGAGCGAGGTGGGGCACATGCCTCCCGGCCGTAGGTAGCCCTGGTGCACGTGGGATGGTCGCACTGCCCGGCTCCATGCTGTTTCCCAACTTGCCTGGCACGAGTTGTGACCAGATTGGAGCCCCGCTGCGCCAGGAGCTGTACGGCCCCAAAGCAAAGCAACAGCCCAGCCCCAAGGAGCTGCCAGGCTAACCGGAGACTGCCGCAAGTCCAGGCAAGCAGGGGAGAGCAAGGAAATGGGGACACAGTGGGTCAGTAGGAAGGGAAGGGAAGGGCCGTGCAGGCCGAGGAGAGCTGCAAGGAGGGATGTGTGTGGAAGCAGTGGGCAGAGTGGAGAAAGCAGAGAGCTGCTTCTTGGAGGGCTTGCCCCATCCAACACGGGCAAGATTGCTCCATGCCCTGGTGTCCGAGCCCATCAGCTCAGCTCCCGCTGGTCTCCAAAGCAAACCCCAAAGCACCAGCCTAAATTAACTGACGAGCTGCACACAGATAACAGATTTGGCCAGCTGGACACCCCGACTTTCCACTGCCCCCCCTGCACCCAGCACATCAGACACGGCCCCGCTCCCACCGTGCCAGCCGTTTGGGGCAATTGAACTCCAGGCACGTGCAAGGACTCATCTGCTAGCTGGAGTCCTCCCCTGCTGCCGGCAGCCCAGCATGCGCCGCTGATCTCCCGGGTTGGAGGTGAGCGACCCGGAGCCATGGTGGGCTGGGATATGGGGCGAGACTTTCCACAAGCCCGACTGGTGCAGCGCAGTTATTACCCATCACGAAATGAGCCCCCTCTCCTTAGCTAATGGCACAGGTGGAGACGGCGCGCCGTGATGTGTTGTATATTAAGTGGAGTGGCAGCTGCGATATTGCCATCTAAAACTAAGTACAAAATTTACAGCAGTAAATTCTTCTCTCTTCAGGGTGGTTAATTATCTTAATTACTTTTATTATCTTTTATCTTTTAAGATCCTAAATTGCTTATTTCTGCTTGTGTTGCCAAAGGGGGTTGCATATTTTTTCCCGGCGCACGCTGTGTGGAGGCACTGATCTGCGGGTCTGCGTGGTGCACTTTAAAAGAACTTTGATTTATACAAGACTTCTCCTTGGGATTTTAATTGTACAAAACAGGGAAAACAAAGTTCGGTGAAATATGAACTGGCTGAGGCAGTGACGGGCGGCTTCCCTTCCTGGGCTCGGGCTGGAGGATCACGGCTCTCCCCTGCTGAGCTCCCTGGGCTCCTGCCATCGCTCAGGAGAGCCACGCTCTTTGCAGCATCTCCATATCAGTGGGTCCGGTGGCTGGAAGAGGCCAGGATGAAAGGGCCCCCCAGTTACACCGCCTTGCAAATTAGGGGAAGGGTTTTCGGGCAGGGATGAATAACTCCTGCTTGATCTCACCCTCCCTGCACCGGGAACCGCTGCCTGCCCCGTTCCTCCCAACAAGCTTCCAAAAAACCCATCCCCGTGGCAGCTCGTGCTTGCTCTGTACTCTGTTTTCCTCTGCTCAGATCCTTTGCTGTTTTCTTCTGGGGGGAAGAAACCTTTGGAGAGGTTGCCTTGGCCTCTGGGGAGCAAAGGCCAATGCTGGAGAGCAGCCATCCTCCCTTCCCACCGAGGAATCTCTCTAAACGCTCCCAGGTGCTTTTCAGATGCAACTCGCTTTCCATCCAGTTATTCTCAGCGCCGTTCTGCACGCAGGGCCCAGGGGGGAAGGCAGCCATGGCAAGGTTGGCCCAAACACCGCGCACTAAAGGACCTCGTCTTGTGGCATTCAAATGACAGCGAGCGAGAGGGGGAGAGAGCGCTTTTCATGTGCAAAACAAAGGGAAAGAGCAGGCTTTTCTTTCCCGTGGTGCTAGGGAGCGCGGATTCAATGCTGCGCACCCCTGGCGGAGAGGGGGCAGCCCCCAGCTCTGAACAATCCTGGAGATGAAAGGAAGAGAGGGATGGAAAGGAGAAAAAAAAAGTCTTCCCTTCTCATTAGAGCCCATTGGATTGCACCCTCTTTGGCTGCGATTTCAGGGAGGGCATAATTGCACCAAGGAACGCCTCGCCCTGCACCTCGGCGATCCTCTCCTGTCTCCTGCTCCCCTATCTTTTAATAGCCAAGAGCAACAGAAAGGCGACAGCGCTCTTGCCTCCCTCCCGATTTACTTTGCTGTCTCTCTGCTGTCAGCTGAAATTTATGCTTTGGTTTCGGAGTAATTTTTAGTTTGGAAGAATTGTCCTCCTGCCACGCGCTATAAATAACCTGCACACATCCATTTCCTCCCGGCGCGCTGCAGCAACGCCGGCCCCGGCTCGCACTTCCCCATTCCCCCACCTGCGGGGCTTCGGTTACAGCAGCAAGTTTGGCACCAGGCGTGGGCAGCCCACCCCGGGCGGCAGGAGCCCCTGGGCCCAAGGAAAGGGCCGGCCTTTCCGCTCCCTGGCACGACTGGGAGTTTTGCAGCTGGGCGTCGATGGGGGCTGACACCTGCAAGGCGGTGCAGCCCGCAGGCCCCGGCGCACAATGCTCCACGCCGCGCTAGGCCGGCGGGGGCACCTGAGGTGCTTGCAGCAAGGAGGAAAGTGGCTGGGGTGGGGGGCTCTGCACCACGTCCAGACTGAGCCCAGCCACCTGCCCCGGTCCCCCTCCCCGAGCGGGAAGCCCCCAGTCTCCAAATGAATGGGCCGCCCATTCCCGAGATGCTGGATCTGCAGCCCCCTTTTCATTTTCATGGTAATCTGCAGCGCGATCGTTTGTGCTTATTCTGGAGATTGCACACAGGGTTTTTAATGAAGGTGAGTGTAGCCTCTCCCGTCGCCTGGAGCCAGCCCGAGCTGCTCTCCACCAGCAGCCAGCCTAGGAAACAGGTTGTTTATTAAGAGGGTTATTTATAGAAGCCAAAGCCAGCAATGCCAAGTAACAAAGCTAGGTTTTCTGCATGAATAGATATGCATACAGTACATAAACTGGGGCTACCTACCCTAAGGGGATGGTATATTGTCTGTTATCACATTTGTAGAAACCACATGAAAAAGCTTTTAAATACTACGGGTACTGCTTTCTAAATGCGTCTCCCACACGGGTGAAATGCCCTAAGACATGATGGGGAACAGACGGGACCAGGAGAGACATGTGCGTGATCCCCAGGTGTGATCCATGGGCTCGGGAAGGGAAAACACAACACACAAGAGAGCGTTACTGTTTTCCTAAGAGAGCATTTCTCAGTGCATGAGAGCAGGGCTGGAGCTCCCGGGGGTTTGGGGTGTTTGAATTCAGGGGGGCACGGCAGAAACCTAGAAACGACTGAACGGGACGGAGAAGCATCCAGTCTGGAGTCCCCATTCGCCCTGCAGGGATGACAAGGGAACAGGCACACGCAGCTGCAAGGCGGCACACCGAAAAGCCTACTTGGACATGAAATGCATGGCTGCAAGACATCCACGAAAGCAGAGCTGAAAGAGGGCCTGTCGTGTGTGGAAACAAGCGGTGCCTCGGTTGCAATAGGAAGGGCAATTATTTCTGCAGGATAAAAGCCTGGCAGCTTCTGTCCCTCTGCTGCTCCCAGGCCTCCGGTTCCTAACAAAGGTGCGTTTCTAACTCGGAGGACGGCTCCGTTTACAGCAATTCGCCACGGGCTTCTCAGCTCGCATCGCGCTTGACAGAGTCGGAAGCAGAAGATAAGTCAGTGGCGATCCACGTAAGCATCCCACAAGGCAAGACCACGTGTGACCCCCCAGCAGGGAATCAGGAACACAACTGCTGGAGGGCGGCGTTCATGTGGCTTCGGGCGCCCTGAAGATCTGCACGGAAATGAGACGCGCAGAAGGTGTCCAAGGCTGGCAGAGACGCGTGCTCGGTGCCAACGGGAACGAGACGGAGATCTGCACGTGCTCCTGGGCTCTGGCACTTCCAGGGACAGATGGACACCAGGCAGCAGGCTGGCCACCCCAGATGCCCGTGACGAGCGTGGGACAACTGTTGTGATCATTTGTGCATGGCCTGATAGCAGCATGCAGCAGAGATCAGGATTTGGCCCCTTGCACTTCCCAGGCGACACAGAAGCCTGCTGCTCAGCTGAGTCCAAAGGGTTCAGGTTATTTGCTTGGGTAGCAGGGGTAGAGGTTGTAGCTGTGTTGGTCCAAGCACATAGGCAGACAAGGCTTTTTGAGTAAATGTGGTATCTTTTATTAGACCAACTCAAATAGTTGGAAAAATTACCCAAAAGCTTGCTAAGAAGAATTTTTCCAACTATTTGAGTTGGTCTAATAAAAGATATCCGCTTTACTCAAAGAACCTTGTTTGCTTGGGTAGCGGCATTTCGACGCTGCAGCTGCTGGGCGCTTTCCCCTGGTTATTTTTGATAAGGAAACCCCTTGCTCCGACCTGCAGGGAGCTGGAAGCCAGGTGCAAACAGAGACCCCCGGGGGGGGAGAGCTAAGTGAAAGAGCATTCACCTTTGCTCTCAACCTGAAAGCAATGCTGGGCACCACCCCAGGACAGCTCAGCTTTCGAGCGCTGCCCTGCTGAGAATACCAAGGCCCGTCGAGCCCACCCACCCTGCAAGCCTTGGAAGGGAGATGAGAAACCCCCATTCCTGCAGAGTCTGAGATAGTGAGGGACAAGGAGAGTTTGGCACAGCAGGGATGTGTCCATCCAGCCTCATCAGTGCTTCCTCTCGAATGGGTGCAATGTCCCTAGTGCTTCTGGGCTGCCTGCGGCCGGATGCCGGCCCGTTTGAACGCACTTCTGGTTCAAAAGCAAAAGGCTCACAGCTCCCACTGCCTCCTTTTACCTCTCAAGAGTATGTGAGCCTGCTCCCAACCCCAGCTCACCAGGTCACAACTTCTACTTGGTGCAAGGTGAGGGCAGCAGCAGCAGAAACTTAAATCTAGTCTGCTCCATTGACAAGCAAAGGCAGTGGCCCTGCAAGGAGCTGCCTCGCGCGTGGAGGCGGCACCTCTCCAAGCATTTTCACGAGGATGGCAGCCCCGCAGGGGAGATCATGCATTTTGGCACAGCGGGAAAAACAACACTGCACATCAGAAGAGCAGACTTCAACAGACCGAGAGAGCTGTCAGGCAGGATCCCATTGGAGAAAAAGCCAAGGGAAAAGGAGCGCAGGAGACGCCGATGTTCCTCGTGCAGACAATACCACGGATACAAGAGTCGGTTCTCCCAACGGGACCCGGAGGAGAGACCCGCGCAGCTAAACCATGCTCTCTCCACAAAAGCCAAAGGCTGGGCCGCATTGTTCAGGAGGAGCATCAAGGCACGGTGCGATCAGGTTGGGTCGGCATTAGAAAAGCCCAAGGCACACACTGAGAAAAGCAAGCGAAGGATAAAAGCGGCAACCAGAGGCATTTTATAGCTACGCCAGAAATAAGGCAGTGGCCAAGGGAAGCATCAAGTCCTTCATTGACTAGGGAAGAGGAAGGAAGCAGATAGTGGACGATGCAAAGGAGCCTGAATTATTTGATGCCTTTTTACTTCAATCTTCCCAAAAAAGGTCACCTGTCAGATGACGAGCACAATTAGGGCCGGGGGGAGGAGGGGGCGGAGGTAGGTACTCAGCCGCAAGCGGGGAAGAACAGGTTCCTGATGACGGGGATGAACGGAGATGCTTTCAGCTCAGCAGGGCCCGATATGATTCAATCCAGGAGACTCAAGGAGTTGGCTGAAATAATTGCTCTTATCTCTGAGAACTTCTGGAGGCCGCAGGTCACTGGAGAAGGGTAAATACGGTGCCCGCTGTTAAAGGCAACGAAGCCGGGGAAAAGCCGGCTGGTCAGTCCCGCATCAATACCTGGACAGACCCCGGCGCATGCCAACAATTAATTACTTCTGCAAGGCTCTCGCAGCGAGGACAAGGTTGCAAGTAAACTCCTCCTATGAACTTGTCAAGACGAAATCATGCCTAACTACACTGATTTCCTCCTGCAACAAGGCGATGGGCCTTGGGGATGGGGGACAGCGGTACCTTGACTTAAATAAGGCTTTTCTCACCGTTTCCCATGGCGTTCTCATGGGCACGCTCTGGAAATCGGCTGCAGATGAGACCACTAGAAGATGGGGGCATACCTTGCTCATCAACAGCTCAATGTCAAACCGGGAGGGGGTCCCCAGGGGTCTGTCCTTGGTTCAGTACTGTTCACTCACGACTTGGAGCAGGGAGTTTTTTGTGCACTTAGCAAATAGGCAGACGAGCCCAAGCTGGGCTGGGAAGCAGACGTTTTGGAGGATAGGATTAGGGGTCAGAATGGCCTAGATAACTTGGACCCTTTCCCCAGCATAAGAAGGAAGATATGGGGCAGGACAAGGGCTGAGTACAAGGCTCAGGGAATGCACAAATCCACTATGGGAAACGATGGGTTAGACTGCAGAAAAGGGCCTTGCGGCTCCCGGGGACGAGCTCGGAGCAACACAACTGATGAGAGGTCTAGAAAACATGACCTGCAAGGAAATGCTGGAGGAGCTGGGGTTAATTAGTCTGGAGAAGTGAAGACAGAGGGAGGATCTGAGAACAGCGTTCAACTGCAAAAGGGTGGTTAACGAAGAGAAGGGTGATCTTCTCTTACTGCAACCAAAAATGGACACCCACTTGTAAAACCACCAATTCACGGCGATCGTTGCATTCAAACACTGAGCAAAGTTTTAGGCCACGATGGCTCCATTTCAGTCACGTGGCCCCTGCCCTTGGGGTAGTCCTGGCACCGCAGCTGCAGTGACCTGCCTCAGCCATGGAGCCCTGTGTTTTATCCCGCCAGAAAGGAGCGATTCCTGACCACCACACACTGACCTGCCGTTTCCAGCGAGGACAGGAATTAAAGCGTGATGGTGGGAACCAAAACCTGCAGCCAGAGATTTGCACAGCTTGAGGACTGGAAAGGAGGTTCGATGTTACCTCTGTTGTTCTCCCATCTTAGGCTGCAAGGGTCCTGCTTGTTTTTTCAGGGCACAGAGTATCTGGAGACATTGCCATTTGCAAAAATAAATGCAAGGTAAGAGAGGGCTGTCAAGGGCTTCTGCTGAAAATTCATTCTGTGAATGTGAGAAAAATACGTGCCAGCAACGACCGCTACAGCCCATGCCTGCAGATGCCATGCAGGCATGGATCTCCATGGGAGGAAATGCAGTCTTGGGGCAGCAGGGAGGGGCAGGCTATGCAGTGCCCCCCACCTGGGCATGCCACCGCATCATGCCCTTTTTCTGCAGGGAAGGCAGACCTTTCGCTTTCATTTTGCCTTCCGGGAACACAGGCATGGGGATGTGCTATTTATTTCAAAATGGGAAGTTTTCACCTAGCCAGGACAGGCGAGGACAAATGAAACATCCCTGGGTCACCTTCCATGTTGAACCGTACCCCGTGTCTGCAAGGCAGGGAATTTCAAAGAGGCGCACAATTAGCAGGAGGCTTCCTCTTCTGTATTCCTCTCATCTGCCTGCCCACATAAACATTCGGCACACAGCACTTCCAGACACTTTTTAATAGAATCGCTTAAAACAATTAATTACCAGAGTTTTCATTCAAGCTGCAGTGGAAAAGATACGCCGGCAATAAAAGGCATTTATTCGTTGGTTTCTGGAGGCCTGTTTGTTATTAACATGTAAATTAAATCATCACAGATGTTCCATTTTTAATCTGGGGATGTGCAGTGCAGGGCTAGCCAGGGCCCAAACAGGCTGATTTTATTACACACACATTCATTAGGAAGCAGCGGTATTATTGGATATCATTTTTCTTTGATGCATTTTTTAAACCAATTATCGGTATAATTTGTTCATTTCCTTCCCTATTTGTTTTTCTCTTGCCATTTGTGTCGGGATGCTGTGATCGCCGCATATCACTTTGACTCCTCTTCCTCATTCCCCAGCTACGTGCAATGATGGGCGGCCTTGGAGACCCCAACTTTGCTGATCCAGGGGTCCGACTTACTCTGCAAACTGTGTCACTGCGACAGGGCTTCATGGCACTGACCTCTTCAGGCACTTGTACACATGACGAATGCTAGAGGGAGAATTTGCTCCCAGGCAGGGCTGGTTTCAGGTCTCTCAGGGCCTCGCAGGCCAGTCTCCACTGCAGTTGTCCCAGTGCATTCAGACCCCCATCCTCTGCTTGCTCCCTTGCACTGCTGACATGCACAGAAGCAAAGGCAGCTTGCTGGATAGAGCCCAAATGGCTCATGTAGGCAATGAACATCACACAGGCTGGCTGCACGCCTCCTCCAACCCTCTGGCTAGGTCTCTGCCCTCCCCCAAGCTGCCTGGTGCCTTTGTGCTCCTTGCCACGGTTGCACCCTTGCTTCTTCAACTGCTTCATCACCAGCTGTTTCGCTAATTCCTCACTGCTCTTCTCCGACCCCAGCATTTGCCTTGTGAAAGCGAACGCAGTCTGGTAAGACAGCCGCGGGTCCTGGCAGAGTTCAAACACACTTTCCTCGTTGTTCTACAAAGAGCCCCAAATCACAGTGATCCAGGGCTGGATTCAGACCTTCCTGGAAGGCCAAGGGGACCAGCTGAGAAGAGCCAGCCCAAAGTGCAAAGCCAAGCCAAGGCAGGTGCACGTGTTGCGGTACACGGCAATTGGGCTGTGCACAGTCCAGCCAGGTCCTGGCCCAGAAGGGCTGTCACCGCAGGTGGTAACAGTCCAGAAGCCGCAGGCAATGGACACCACACCTCGTTCGCTCTCCTGGCCACGGGACGCGAGGTAAAGCACTCTTCAGCACGGGCAGCTGAGCCGGACGGGGTCTTTGAAGCCCGTGGGCAGCAGCACTCTGCCTGGCCAGGGACATTTCCTAAATTGCAGGTAGGGTGCAGACTTAAGCTGACTGCACAAACCTACTTGGCAGAGAAATGCTCCCTTGTTCTTCCCTCTACAGGGAAGCAAGTCCTTTACTACAGAAATAAAGAGCCAATGCAGAGACTTTTCAAATAGGTAGATGAAATAGCCCCCATACAACCTGGCCATTGCATTACCCCATTGCTCAGCTGGCTCAGATGCACCTGGCAGGTACAGAGGATGCTGACTGAACTGGAGCTGCCCTCAAATCACATAGGGATTCTTTGCTCGGGAGTGAGAGTGTGAATCCTCCTGGGGAAACTCCCCGGGCACAAAACCTTTGCACCCACTGGGCCTGGTGCAGTGGCTCCCATCAGCCCCACACCCTGCGGCCTAGCAGGAAAGCAGGCTACAGATAGATGAAATGGGAACGGGACAAAGAGCACCTTCTTGCCAGTGCAGCTCAGGCCCAGATGAAGAGCATGGGAAGGCTATTTCATGACAGCAACTGCACAAGGCACTTGGATGAGGGTTCAGGAAGCTAGTAGCCATTTACCCTCACGTGTGGCAAGGAGCTGAGGAGAGGAACACAATTACGGTTTGACACCCTACTTGTGTGAGGAAAGTATGCAGTTCTGGCTGAACAGAGCGAAAGGGGCACTTGGGTGGCAACCGCATGTTGCTCTCTCCCACTTTCAAAGCGACGCTTCCTTTGATGCTCCGTTTTGTTCGGAGAAACTCTCTTTGATGTTTCGGCTTTGCTTTGCAATGCCTTCATCCGCCTCTTGGAAGGGAAATACTGCCTCTGAAGTTTGCAGGCCTTCAGATTGCAGTAGGTGCAGCATCCAGCCGCAGCGAAGAATAACCAGGGAGGACAGGGGCAGCTTTTCGGCCAGACACTGATGATATTCTTGAGGCACCTTAGGTTTCCTCCCACAAGGACTCTATGGCCAATTCCTGCAGGGTCTACACTATACTGTCTCGCCTATTTGCAGGGAAGCGGCATTGCACAGGCCTCTGCGTGTGTCTACATCTCTTCCCTCCTGGGTTGTTACCTCTGCCCTTGAAGCCAGCAATGGACATTTCCGGTTCCTGCACATCCTTTTGCAGATTCTCAGAAGTTTAGGGCTGGAAGAGACCTCGTGAGAGCTGTTGTGCTTTTGGCGTCTAATGGACACGTGGCACCTGCTGACGGTGTAGGTTGTTCCACAAAGTAGGAACAAAGGGGAAGTTACGCAGGACCTCTCAGCACTGCTGAAAGCCCTATGGGGCAGTTAGATCTGTTTCTGCCCTACACATCCCTTGGACGGCTCTCTGCCAGCTCCCTGCTTTTCCAGGTACATCAGGGCCTGGCAAGCACAGGTGTCAGAGTCCCCACAGCTCCCATGGCTGTTAATACACGGGGCACATCTCCCTGCTGCATGGGGTGGGCAAGAAGCAGGGCTTCTCCTTCCTGAGCGAGCTGGCTCTAGCTGGGGAAATGCAAGGGTTAAGGCCAAATTAGGAGCTGCGCTCCCCTGCAGCCCTGACAACCACCCCAAATAGGGAGTCCTGCTTGCCCACCACTTCGAAACCATCCCCATGCTTTTCCTACCCACACAATGGAAAGCCTCGGGGTGCAGTTGTGGGCTCGGTGCAGCGCCAGCGGAGGTCCCGCAGACCTGGGCTTCCCTTGGCTCATGGCGTGTCTAATGGTCTTTCACACCTTCACAGTGGGCCATTGTCAAACCGTTTATCGGGCCCATTTCTCTCAATGCCACCTGTACACGTGGACTCTTCGGCCTTGCTGCTGCCGAGCCATTTCGATAGAAACCAGAGAGCTGAGAAATATCAGTCTATTTTAGGATCCCGCTGCCTCATTGGTTCAGTACAAAATTATGCATCATACATCCAGGTAGAGCAGAACAGAATTCCCATCTGACAGGCTGGATGCCGCCTGTCACCGTTTACAATGTCACCGCACAGACAAAATGCTGCTATTAAGAAGTTGGAGTCACGAGCGGGGAGAGAAAGGGTGGGCGTTTGGAAAAGGACTGCCCAGCGCTGCAGGGGCCGCACGCCGCAAACCCCTTCTGCAGGGGCCGGGCTCAAGTTCGGTCCATTGATGCCCTAGCAATCATGAAAGCAAAACTCGTAAAACAGGGGCAAACTGAGGCAAAAATGTGCCCTTAGCATGGACAATGTGAACCTCTGGAGACAACAGGGGAACTACGTCGGCATCCTTCTGTGGAGCCGGGACAGCGGGAGAGTTTATGCAAGTGGCCCAGACAGGCCACACAGAGCATGCTTGTAAGCAGCAGCAGGTTCACGTGGAATAACTTCCCGTGCCCCTGTTCACAAAGAAACCCACTGTGCTCAAAGCCCTCCAGTCATTCCCGCTGCACCGTGCATCAAGAGGGGCGGCGGAAACGCGTGCTCAGCAAGAAGCACAGGTATCCGTCTACCGACCCCGTGCTGAAAAGTCCTCCCCACCCGAGGAAAGCTGCACTGCGCAGATTTGCAAAAAGCTTCAATATTTCTCAGTTGGGTCATTGTCCACCGTGAGAAAACCGCTTCACCATGGCTCCTCTGGAAAGATGCGTTCCTGCCAACGTGGCAAATTGCTGCTTGCATCCGATCAATGAGAATTCATGGTTTTTAGTTTTTCCCCCCCAATCTCTGAGGTAAAGAAAACTGGAACATCTTCACTCACAAGAATAGCTGGTGAGCACCTCCGAAGCTTCATTCCCCACCTGCACACCCTCTGCCTGCTCCAGGCAGTGTATGAGCATCCTTGCTCGCCGCCCTCCTGAAGGACTGGAGGGTGGTCACCGAGTCCCAGGCCATCTCCCAGCCTTGCCTGTAAATCGTGACCCCAGGGAATGACTTGTGGGGAATCCAGATCAGGCCTCTGTTGTGAGCATGAGCTATCCTAACTGGGAAAGTTGTCTCTACATGAGGCATTAAACTTCACTGCTCGCTTGCACGTCGGCTCTGTGCTGCTGCAGGTGAGCTCGCGGAGCAACCTGTATACTCTCTGGCACGTCTCTGCTGGAGGACTCAACGTCACGGGACTTGGTGGTGACATGCACAGGCCCAAGTACCCGGCAGCCCTTGGTAATGGGCATCGGGTCAGACACTTTGGCCCCAGAGGACTCTCAAGCCTGTGACTCACCACACTTCATTGTTGCCACCATCCAGCTCGGCACAAAGGTGAAAAGAAAGAAAGGCTGCAGCCACCAAAGCAGCCTTTGGAAATGCTTTGAAGCTCAGAGCCCAGCATTTGACACACGCCTGAGATACCTAGAGGTCTCTTCTTGACCAGCTTGGAGCAGAGCTGCTCTGGCGCTTCGGTGGTCATGGTCTCAGGCACTTCCAAAAATGACACGAGACTGGAACAGAAACCCAGCTGCGGGCTCCCGACACAGAGCGCCGAGCAGAAAAACAGGTTTAACTGCCTCATCTCCAGGTTACAGCCAGTCACCGGGGCTGAAGGTCGCTCCCTACCTGGGCCAGCAGCAGGAGCGAGGTGCAGCGATAAGCAACGTGCATCTCTAAGCTGGCGGCAGGAGCCAACGCAAGTCCCAGGGACGGTGTGTGCAAAGGGTGCAAGGCAGCAGCTGGCAGGGAGTCCCCGAGTGCTGTGGACCACACTTCTCAGACAGGCAAAGTCTTCACTCCAGACCCCCGAGTCGCAGGTCTGACCCTGCTGGGTGCAGCGTACCACCCTCTGATGCACATTCGTGCCCTTGGAAGATGGGGCAGGAGGTGCTCAGTCCCTGTCTGTATAGGGATGCACCCATCCTGTCCAGCTCTCATCTGTTGGGAGGCGGCACAGGACCCACTCCCGAAGCAATGTCAACAGTGAGACCGGAGAGAGACACCCCCTTTCCTCGTCATTCCCACCAGGGAGCCCACATCTGGAGTCCTGCGTCCAGCTGTGGCCCCCCACTACAGAAGGGATGTGGACACATTGGAGAGAGTCCAGCAGAGGGTAACAAAAATGGGTTGGGGGCTGGGGGACAGGACTGGTGAGAAGAGGCTGAGGGAAATGGGCTGATTGAGTCTGCAGAAGAGAAGGATTTGATAGCAGCCTTCACCTCCCTGCAGGGGGTTGCAAAGAGGATGGAGCTGGGCTGGTCTCAGTGGGGGCAGATGACAGACGGAGCAATGGGTTCAAGCTGCAGCAAGGGAAGTTGAGGTTGGATATTAGGAAAAACTCTCTCGCTAGGAAGGTAGTAAAGCACTGGCACAGGCGACCCAGGGAGGTGGTGGACTTTCCACCCTTGGAGGTTTTGCAGACCCGAGTAGACGAAGCCTTGTCTGGGATGACGCAGTTGGCGCTGGTCCTGCTTGGAGCAGGGAGTTGGACTAGATGTGACCTCCTGGGCTCCCTTTCATCCCTCGCTGTCTCCGATTCTGTGACACATCCGTGGCATAGGCAGACTTGCAGCCACCCAGGCCAGCTCAAGGACTTCTAGATAACCTCCTCCTGGTCCCCAGGGGCCGGCTCCGGGGCTCACAGGTGCAGCAGAAGGGCCTGCACCCTCGAGCCTAGCCCTGAGCCCCTGGATGCTCGGTTTCCAGGCAGAAACCCAAAGGTCTCCCCTCGGCAGACATCCAAGAACGAAAGCCTAGGAACAATCCACTTTAACAGTTCATTAGCTCCCTTA
The DNA here is from genome assembly GCF_001723915.1 of Gavialis gangeticus. Classification (NCBI taxonomy): domain Eukaryota; kingdom Metazoa; phylum Chordata; order Crocodylia; family Gavialidae; genus Gavialis; species Gavialis gangeticus. The sequence continues at coordinate 34,105,849 of NW_017729001.1, read as the reverse complement.
ATAAAGGGGACAAAACCAAGGTTTCCTTCCACGCTGCTCCCAGCTCTGACCTTGTTATCAGTGCCTATGAGGAGCCAGGTCTTCAGCCAGAGGAAGCTATCCGGGTGGGACAGAAAAAAAGGTGAAAACATGAGAACAGCTACAAGCCCCCAAGTGCAGTTCTCAGCCACGCTGCAGCAAGGCGGGTCTGGAGCAAACCCAGGGGGATGAACAGAGTTACTTAGGGTTTATGCAGGCATCATTTTGGGGGCTCCAGTTCAGCTGCCTGGCTTTGGTTGTAGGGTCCAGGTAAGCTGGAACAAAGTGCGGAGGGAAGTCCCAGCGGAGGGCAGATTTGTTCGGCACACTGCCTTCTCGGGATGGAGAGGAGAGGGGGGCGGAAAGACCCTGGACGTGTTTTCCCTTTCTAAAAGCTTTTGCTATAGTCAGGGCTGGGACCGGCAGCTCCTGGAAGCAGGTCACCATGCCCCCGCTCTGCAGCTGGTCTGCATTCAGCTCCGCAAGGTCTCACTTGTGCAAAAAGCAAGAAACGCCACTTCCCCAGGGTTGCCTCTCGCAGCCCTCTGCAATAGGCAGAGATCATCGAATCACAGAAGTCAGGTCAAAGGGACCTTGTAGATCTTCAAGTCCAACCCCCTGCCT
>NW_017729001.1:34094429-34104602 GCF_001723915.1 Gavialis gangeticus | reverse complement strand
ATTATCTAGGAACCCAAGGCCTGCCTGGCGGCACCAACTTGACCTTGCCAATGCCGGCCCCGTGTCGCCGTCCTGGAAGAAAAGAGGAGAATACCACCTGCGCCCCCGGCTCCTTCAGCTTGTTCCCCAGAGCCTCGAAATCCTTCATAATGTGGTCAGGGTTGCCCCTGGCCGTGTCATTCATCCCCACGTGGATGACAGCCATGGGGCACTGGTCTGCAGGTCGGATGTAGGCCGGGATCCTTTCCGTGATGTCCCTAACCCGAGCCCCAGGCATGAAGCAGACCTCCCGCGCCAGGGGGTCAGGCCGGCAGATGGGACCGTCCAGGCCTCGTAGGTTGGAGTGTCCGATGACGAGGACCCGGCGTTTGCATCTCTGTGGGCTGCAGGGGCCAGGCGGCCGGGGGTTTGTAGCCCGAGTGCAGCGGTCAGGGCTCACTGGACTCGAGCAAGGAAGCATCGACCTGGAACAAAGCAAATGTCCTAGCCCCAGGTGGGAAATGCCAGAGCGGACGCGCTCATCTCCATTACACCCAAAAGCAAGGAGCAGGGGTCTCCGTGCGAGCAGCACTCACGGCTTGGGAGCAGGAGCAGAGAAGCAAGGAGTAACGTGTGCTCTTCAATCGTGGCCACGACGGGGAAGAGATTCGACACCCGGACGGGCCCATGGTGCCACAAAGGCACCGCTCTCCGCTCCCCGTGCCATGGAAGGAACCGCCTAGGCCCCGTGTCCGATGTGCCTGGTGCTTAAATGAGAAACAGGAAGGATTAGGTGGTAGCAAGGTACCTAATTATTAGGATATTTCAGCTCCGGCTGCATCCTGTGAGGGAAGTGCCAAATTACGTGTCACCTTGGAGGGCAGATTTTCCATCGTGCTCCGAGCTCCGGCAATGGCAGCTCATGAATATTTACTGAGCTGCGCAGATATGCAGCAGTGGGAACAAATAAAAAAAAAAAAGAAAAAGCTCATATCTGCATCCCCCACAGACACTAACAAACCATGTGGCTGTGGTAGGGAGAGGATGGGAGATGGCTGCTGCCTTTCCAGAGGGATGGAGAGAAAACAGCTTCTCTTATAACAAGATTGACTTTTAAATTGAAAGTGTTCCTGGTTGTGCGGCAGCTCACACTTCCATGCTGTGCGCTTACTCCCAAGGCTCTACCATTAAGACATCTTATATACAAGCTGGGAGGATTCAATTAGGGTTTCTGTTATTAATCAATCAATTAAGCTGCAGTTCTTGGTATATACATTTTCACTCCTAAAGAAGTGAGCTAGGATTACAGAATGAAGTTTAGGGAAGTCAACTAATTGTATACATTGCACACACGTGTGCACACTCCTGCCTCACGAGGGTGTGCTGCCAGCCTACCAGGGCACCCAGGGCAGCTAATCAGACCACAGAGCATTTGCTGCACCCCAAGAGCTGCAACATCCATGAGACGATGGAGATTTAACTCCCTGCCATGCGAGCGTATTGCACGGGTGAATGTCACCTGCAAAGTGCCCCCTTGGTGAGGAACAAGGGACCTCCTGAGGTCCCTTCCAACCCTAATTTGCTATGAATCTATGAGCAAGCCCAGACCCTGTCTGCTCACAAAGTCCAGGCCTGGGATACCCAGGTCTCACTGGGGCTGTAGGGAGCAGGCAGGGAAGTTCACACAAGCATCCAAGCTAAGATCGCAGGAGATGCCCGAGATGCTCAGGACAGAGCCTGGGCTGCATCAGCAGCTACGTCAGGGCTTTGACGAGAGCAAGGCTGGCTCCAAAGAAGTCCAGAAACCCTGATGGGAATTGCTCTGCCTTCAGTGCACACTTCTTCAGCGGGAAGAGCTGCTTCCAAAGAGCTGGGAACCCCGTACCGGCTCCGGGCATCGGACGCATGAGAGAGCGCACAGAGCAATACGGAGACGTGCAGGGGTGCAGCTCGGACAGGGCTTCTGGAAACACGGGTGCAACCACACGCTAATACCCTGCAACAAAAGCGCAATGTGGCAGAGCTGACGAGAGCCCTGTTGTTTCCCTCCATTAATCCCAGCCCCTGTGACACTGCTCGAGGCTCATTTACAAACAAACGGGAGCCCAGAACGAGCAGGTACTTTCAGGTGCTTCCTACCATGACTCTCTATCCAATACTGCTTTGCTAGTGAACTCCCCTGCTCTTTCCCCAGGCAGCCCTGGGCGATACCCTCACATAGTGGCTCTCAGCCTTTTCAGACTTGAGCCCTGCTCAGAAAAGGCCGGCTCTTACCTTCCACTCATTTTTTTTTGTCTGCAGAAAAACAACAGAGCAATGCTTCCCTTGCAAAGACCTCCGGGAGCCCACAACAGGGCAGATGCTACAGGCTCCCATTGAAATCTCCCCTAACGTGTGCAAGCGCCTTCTGGGTTTATTTTGTGATCGTGTCTGCACGTCTCACAGGGCACCCTGGTTGAGACTCTGCAGCCCAAGATGACAGGAACTGAGCTGGGGACCATCCCTTCAGCCAGCTGCTTGCAGCATTTTGCAGCCTTACTTCAGTCCCTGCTCACCCCTGCACCAGTCAGGGCTCAGCCCATCCTCCCTGCACTTCTTTGACAAGGCTGGAGCATAGGAGCGATGGCTTTCCAAAGTGGAGGGTGATGAGCAAGGAGAGAGAAGAGCTGTGGAGCTAGCATCCAACGGAGAAAACATCAGGACACAGGCACGAGATTTAGACCCTTCCCTTTCTGATGCCTGGTGTAGCAGCACTTGTGTGCTTGGCAGTGTGGTGGCCTGGCATCCAGACCCCTGCGCCCTGTCACCACTCTGCCACTGCCTCACTGCCTGACCTCGAGCACCTCACTCCTCCTTTCCCTTTCCCCCACTTGCACAATGCATGCAAACACTCGCCACTTCAGAGCCATGCTGGCAGAGCTTAATTCATGTGTTCCTGAAAGGCTTGGCAAGGAAAAGGTCAAGCAAGGACACATTTATTATTACGTGCCCTACGTCGAGCTGTGCAAAGGGCTGGTTTCTCAATTAGCTTGCTGCGCTGAAAATCCGGGAGAAGATGGTTTGGGAGTGATCTGAATTTAATTCCTTTTTCAGAACCCAAATGAAAACAGATTTCATTAGAGAATGTTTTAGGATTTTTTTTTTTTAAATATCAACTTCCAAAGAGCCACTTAACTCAAAGCAACCAAAGAGGTTAACTTTGAGAACATTGAAATGAAGGTTTTGAATTGTGTTTCACTTCTGATTGGAACAATTGGAGAATCAGGGACAAGGAGGGCTGGGGGGGAGCTCATCTGGTCCAACCCCTGCTCCAAGCAGGACCAGCCCCAACTACATCACCCCAGACAAGGCTTTGTCTACCCGGGACTTAAACACCTCCAAGGGTGGAGACTCCCCCACCTCCCTGGGTAACCTGGTCCAGTGTTTTACTACCCTCCTGGAAAAAGTTCTTCCTAATATCTAACCTCAACTTCCCTTTCATTGAAGTCAATGAATTCAATGAAACAAGTCAATGAATTCTAGACAAAGGTGCAAAGTAATGTTTTGATTCATCTGATTCTGCATTTTTCAGCTAAAAGGTGTCATCCTGCTGTGACCATAACCAAATACCTCACAGCTGGTAGGGTGCCCCAGCATCGCCTTCTACCAAAATCACCGAAGGATGTTCTTATCCTCATCACCTTTGGGGCTGTGGTGGGAGACTCCAGAGTATGATCACTTAAAAGGAAAAACCGAGAAAAATGATACGTGCATACAACAGGATGAATGCAAAACCCAACCGCTATCTGAAATCCAAGCGATGGGCGCTGGAGAGAACAAATGACTGACACGACCCCGTCTGGAGTAGCCGGCCCAGACGCTGGGCAGATGGACGACGTCCTCCTGTTATTCCTAGCACGCTGCCTCCGTAGGCCTGATGCTAGTCCCAGCTCAATGGCTCTTTACAGGAGAGCTCTCTGCCGCGAGGCTTGCAGACCTGCCGCCCAGAAAAGGCTCGAGGAGCGAGGCTTCATCTCCTGCTTCTGAAGAAGTCACATCAGCTGGAGCCTGTTGTTATGCAAAACCCTGCTGTGGGATTGGCTGAAAAGGATCAAAAAGCTAAAAGCACTTAGATTAGGGATCTACAAACATGCACTGGAGTGGCTTTCGAAAGGAAGCGGGTCTTTATCTTCTAGGTGAACACAGCAGCTTTGCTGGCCCCTCCTGTTCTTTCCCCATTTGAATGTTAATACCAAAGGCAAAACTATTTGCTGTTTATTATGAATTCACTTGCAATGCAGACTCCCAGATAGCGTTGATGAAGCTATTCAGAGCGCACGTAACAATGCCGATGACGGCGGCTTCGTGTTTTGGCGACTGTCATGATTTATTGTCCTTGGAGAGAAATCTCACTCCACTTTAGTCAGTAAACGCTGCACGTGTCAATACATTTCTGTATCTGCTTTATCCACCTCAGCACGTGTCAGCAACTGCTTAATAGGGTGGAGAATCGCTCCGTGCCTTCCCCTCCCTGCTATCCGAATGGCTCAGGCATGCCCAAAAAGTGCTGCCACCTCTTTGGACTGCGTGCTGTAGCAAGCAGACCCCACCTCTATTTTTTTTTTTTCTATTTTCCCCATTGCTTGTCAAAGCAAAATCCCTTTGTCCCTTTGCTGCTCCTCCTGGAGTGACCCTTCCCGCCCGTGTGCCAAGGGGCCGAGCCCCCAGGGTGATGACGACAGCCTGGGGATGCCATGCCCCGCTGTGCTGGCTGTGACGAGCATCTCCCTGCTCCCGTGAGCCATGGGAAGGAAGGATAAACTCGATTCCTGGCCCGTCCAGGCACCCTCTTGCTCCGCTTCAGCTCCACCTCACCCCCTCCGCGCTGCCCGTGCCTTGCCCACGTAGGCTGGGAGCTCCTCAGCTCGGGGGCCTTGGCAGCAGTCATTACTTGCAGCATGGTATTGGCTGGGGATTTGCACTGGTGCCAGGCACTGCCATCCAAGGGCGAGGACCAAGGAGCAGGGGCAGCACTTGGGGGTGGCTGAAAGATTGGGACCAGGATGACGGGCAGCAGCTGCCCGGCCATGCGGGGTCTTGGGCAAAGGGGTGCAGCTGCCCAAGACCCTGGTTCTGCAGACGCCTGTGGCTGGGCTCTCCGCCGTGCCCGAGGAGACAGGCATCGCTGCAGCACCCAGCACGCTGGGATCTCGCTGGGCCCGTCTAGGCCACGATCCTAAAGCAGCCGAGGGGGTTACGTTATGCAAACTCCCCAGAGCACTTGCCCTCGAAACGGTTTCTCCAGTCCCGCTGTCTCACCTGCTGAAAGCTGCCCGACAGCCCAAGCTCCAGAGGCAAGGCGCCGAGAAGACGAGCGCCGCGTCTCCCCGCTGATGTTGGAGCGCCCTGAGAGAAGCAAGAGTGCAAGTGCCATAGACCTCAAAGCAAAAAAAAGAAAAAAAGAAAAAAGGGAGGGGGTTGGAGAGAGAGGACTGAACGGCAACGCTACCTTTACTCCTGTCAAATACCTAGTAGAAACATTGGTTAATGCCCTTAAAAAAGGGCTATTACCACAGGGCAGAGAGTCAAAGAGTCTGGCTGCCCTAATACTCAGTTATCTCGTTCCTGGATAATGGAATGACCCCTCGCCTGCCCGAGCTGTACTACGATATAATAGCATGAGCCGTGTGAATAAAGAGGTTATTTTTGGAATCCAATTGAAACAGTGCCGGAGCCGGGCTGACAGGGGAAGGATTGAACAAGAGGCAATGTTCCCGGGGAAGGGGAAAAAAATTGAATTTTGGGGAAGGCGGCACTGGCAGTGAACTGTGTCAAGCAGGCGAGCGTGGTGCCCGCGGGGGCGGGCGGCGCGGGCCTGCGAGGAGGAAGAGGAGAGCTGTGCTGAGGCTGCAGGGGCTCAAGGCTAGATGGACTGGACCCTGGATAGCCTGGGAATGACCCCTGACCTCTGCAGCCATGGTAATGCCCTCTCAGGCCCTTTGCTTCCCAACCCGCCTGCTCAGCTCAGCTCAGCCTGGCCCAGGGGTCTGTCCTGTGCCCTCTGCCGAGCAGGCCTGGCAGGGATGCGGCTGCTGCTGGGTGCTTGCCGTACACCAGTGCCCACAGTGACACCCGCTGGCAAGCGTGCGGCAGCTGCACACTCCCATGAACAACCCACAGCACAGGCTGCGATGCTGCCCACAGGGAGGTTGCATGCACTCCCATGCACACGCATGCAGGGGTGCTTTCCTTGCTGCATGCTGGGGGGGTGGAGAGGACACAGCAGGCCAAGGCCAGGGGTCTGCCTCTCCCTCCAGACCATGCTGAATTGCCTTGCAGGTGGGCAGAGGCAACAGAAGAGCTGCCCCTTCCCCCATTTCCCCTCTTCCTCCAGTCATTCCCCCATCTGTAACCCCCCGCAGCAGGCAGCAGCAATGCTGGCTGGATTGCACTCAGCCCCCTCCCCAAAATGGGAAGCGGAGGAGGAAAGAGACGGCAGCTTCTAAAGGGCGCCCTCCCTCCATTCAGCATGCCATACTGCCCTGGCTCAAAATCAGAGCTGGGTGGCAAAGATGCCACCCTCAGCCCCTCCTTGGGCTGCACCACAGCTGCCGGTGACTGCAGCTTCCCTGCCTTGTCTGTGCAGGAAAACATTAGCACGTGGCAGGGGATGCCTGGAAAGGGTAGGTGGGAGAGGGCAGCCGGACAGAGAGGTGTTACCCTGACTCAAAGTGGGGAGCACCAAGGTCCGTGGGCTTTTCTCCCCATAAAATTTACAGCTTTGCTTCCAGGGCCCTCCTCCATGCTGAGCACACGCAGCCCGGGTCTGCCACGTGGCGTGGTTAGGGGCACATTCACCCGTATGCCAGCACGCTTCCAGCTCTGCTCCGTGCCTTCTCCAGCATCAGGGTCCTGGGATGGGCAGGAGATGCAGGCAGTCCCACGCCGGTGCTTTCGGCTTCCTGTGCACAAGCCTAGAGCGAAGCTGCTGCACAAATGGTGTTGCCTGTGCTCAGTTTATCCATTAGATAAAATGGTTTGTCTGCGCTCAGTGCACATGGCTGGCCAGGAGCTGCCGGCGCAGGAAGCCCCCAGGTAAGAGGCAGCAATGACCAAACCAAGCCCTCCCCTGCGTCCTAGGCATCCACCGTGCAGGGCCTGGCCCAGGTGTTTGCAGCCATCTCTGAACGAGCCCAGCTGCAAATAAGAAATATCGCAGCACCCCAAGGACCAGACAGTTCACTGGCTTAGCAATGGGGCGGGGGACCTTTCACTCCATGATCACTGCAATCATAAGTCACCCCCACCTAGCATGGGATTGATGCTGCTGGAAAGCAAGGAGCCACCCAGGGCTGCAGCTACCTTGGGGGCTGCATCAATGAACCTGGACTGGGCTCGCCCCTGCCCTACAGCTCACTGCTCTCGCTGTGGCCACATCCCTAGGGCCTGAGAGCCTCCCTTCCCCCTTCCAAAGCTGCGGGTGACTCCAGTGCACGGTGCCACGCGTGCAGCCCGCCAATCCATCAAGCAGCACAAGCGATTCAGCACAAACTCGCTGAATATTAATTTACAAAGCAGCATGAAGACAATGGGATCCAAAGAGACGGATATCGGGAGCTCCCTTTAGTCAATCCGATGACTGCCCCTTCCTCCCCAAACACCGGTGGGTAGGACAGCCTCCCGCAGAAGGGCTCTGGCTTTTATCTTGATGGTCAGAGGATGCTGCTATTTTTCCCCCCCTCACTTTTTGGAAGCACATGCCTAACTGGCTGTTAACCGCTTCGAGGCTGGCGTTCGCTTATGCAAACATAGCCGAGCTCCTAGCATGGCATCGCAAGCCTGGGGCTGGCTGCAGGAGAGCCCGTGGACCCTGGACACGGGTAGGTCTGCTTCCGTGGTTCAATGCACCTTCCTGGCTTGGGCGGGGGGTGACGTGCTCAGGACTTTGTCGAGGCAGACCTGTTGAACCTTCTGCACGACGGTGGGAGATCTCCTATGGCAGGTGGGGAATTTAGCCCCAGGGGAAGGTATGGGATGAACTCTCCCCCTTCTCCAGGGCACTTTGCTGCTCAGATACCCAGCCAGCAGCAGGATGGTCTGGGTCGGTCTCACCTGCCCCGAGGGCGTCGAGTTTCCGGAGGCAACTGCTGCTGGGATGCATCTGCTGTGCTGCTCCTCCTCGGCCTGCACTGGGGCCAGGACCTCCGAGCTCTGCTGCTGGGGCCAGGACCCAGGGCCAGGCAGGGTCCGTGAATGGGGAGCTCAGCCCGGGCATGTAGGGAAATGCCAGGGCTCCCTCCCAGCTAATAACCCCTCAGGCAGGTGGAGCCAGCCCTGCTCGTAGGACTCCTGCACCTTGCCTGGTGCCCCCCAAATGTGCCCGGTCCCCCTGTGGTGGCGGCCTTGCACCGTGGGGGCCGTCCCCGTCTTCAGGCAGCGCTCAGGGAGCAGGGCCAGGTAGGGCACATGCTTCCTTCATGCCTAAATTGGTGGTTTTGGGGTCAAGACCCCAATGAGTGAGCGCACGAATCCGTCTCTTCTCAGTAACTGTGCCTGCTCTGCAAGGCCTTGCTTCAGGCTTCGTGCTTTGCCTGCAGCTTGCAAGGAAAAAACATCCAACCCTAGGAAAAGGGGGAAATGCAAAACACCAGTTGAGCTATTTTTAATTTCTGTGGAAAGTTCAGAGGTTTCCAGAAAGATCTGCTGGCTCCATAGCCTGGCCATTGCCATCATAGCAGGACACTGATTCACAAGGGGGTCGCAACGTCCTTTCTTTGAGGTTTCTGAGCTGCTAAAAGCAACTTATAAGCTTTCTTAAGACGGTCACGTGCACATGCATCACCTCCATAACGAGCAGATCTCGTTGCTTTTATCCACCCTCCCTCCCTTGCTGCTTCCCCTTGTGCAGTCCTGTCCCAAATCAGGACATATCAGGTCTGGGGCCTACATCTCAGTTGGGATGCTAGGCACTCCAGCAGTATCAATTAATACATCAATCACTACCAGTATTAGCAGGAGTATCCGTGTTCACCTGGTGGCATGAGATGCATTCGGTAAGACATCTGGCCAATCCAAACACGAGCTAGTTTTGCCACATGATGGTTTTATACTTCCCATAGATCACTTTCCAAATGCATGATAAGCAGGAGGCAAAACCATGGCTCTGCTGAAGTCTGTGGTAAGACTCGTGGACATCCATTAATCGAGGGCAGTGATTCCTCCCCTCTATTCAGCACTGGGGAGGCCACATCTGGAGGCCTGTGTCCAGCTGTGGGGCCCCCACTACGGACAGGATGGGGACACATTGGAGAGAGACCAGTGGAGGGCAACAAAAATGGTTCAAGGGCTGGGGCATGATTTGAGGAGAGGCTGAGGGAAATGGGCTGATTGAGTCTGCAGAAGAGAAGACCGAGGGGGATTGAACAGGAGGCGTCACCTCCCTGCAGGGGGGCGGCACAGAGGATGGAGCTGGGCTGGTCTCAGTGGGGGCAGATGACAGAAGGAGCAATGGGCTCAAGCTGCAGCAAGGGAAGTTGAGGTTGGATATTGGGAAAAACTCTCTCACGAGGAGGGTGGTGAAGCACTGGAACGGGTTACCCACAGAGGTGGTGGAGTCTCCATCCTTGGAGGTTTTGCAGACCTGGGTAGACAAAGCCTTGGCCGGGATTCTGTAGTTGGGGCCGGTCCTGCTTGGAGCAGGGGTTGGACTAGATGTGACCTCCTGAGCTCCCTTCACACCCTTGTTGTCTCCGATTCTACGCTCCCGATCTTTATACCATGGATTTGCAAAAACACTTCTAGTAGGGAGAGGTGCAAAACTGGGAATAGTGTCATCACCTCTGACAGGGAACTACAGGTTTTCTTTTTCTTAAATGTAAAGTAAAAGACAAAAACATGTCCATGCAAGAGGAGGGACGGCTTTCCTCATGGGGTGCAGTCAACTGAGATCCTGAGCTCACCAGCATTAGCACAAAAGCAGGGAGAGCTCTTTGGATTTGCACTCTGAAGTCACACACAAGGATCAGGCCCATGCATGCACGTCTTTTCACTCAAAGAAAACCAGAAAATGCCGGTGGCTGCTACAGCACTTCCACTCTCCACACAGTGTTTGAGAAAAGGTGTATTTTTTTAAGCTGCTAAATTTACCTGCGCTTGTGTGGCAATGCTGCGTGTTATTGTTGCAGCATGTGCGGTACGATCAGTGTTGCACATTCA
>NW_017729001.1:34074429-34091929 GCF_001723915.1 Gavialis gangeticus | reverse complement strand
CAAGTGAAACCTGGGGGCATCTGAACCCCAAGTCTCTGGGGTCTGCATGTAGGATGCCCGGGCTCTGCATGGCCTGCCAAAGAAGTACCTGAAGCCGCAGGTTGAAAAGTTTGGGTGGAGGATACTTGCCAATACTAGGGCCATATATCATCCTTGAAGGATTTGGAACTGATCTGGCCGATTTAGTGAATTTGACTGGAGACATGAACATTTTTTCTTTAAAATAAATAAATTAATAAATACAAATCTTTTATTAGACCAACTAAAATAGTTGGGGAAAGTCTGCAGCTCTTTCCCAGCTTTTTTCCCCCGCCCCTGCCCTTGGGTTCCCTGTTGAACCAAATTTTCTCTTGAAGCAGCAAGTATCTTATCTTCCATCACATTTTCCATGGACATGGCCCAGGAAATACAGTGCATTGAACAAAGTGATATTGGGATGGGCTGGACCCATGCATTTTGCTGTGCTCTACAGCGGGATGGAGGTGAAGGCTGGTGTATGACATGGGGGTCAGGACCAGCTGCTCTACGGGCTAGCCTGCCTGCACTGCATTTTGCTCTTTGCTGGTTGATAACTGGCAGGGTGCTCAGAGCTTGTGCTGGTGGGTGGGTGTGTGTGTGTGGGGGGGGGGGGTTCATCCATCCGACCTTCAAAGGAAAGAAACAAAAAAGACAGAAGTGCACTTGTGTGTGTGTGGGGGACGGACGGACGGACACGGGACGACATGACTAGCAGTCACGGGACAGCCAGAGGCCACCGCAGGTGGTTCAAAGACAGCCAGAGACTTTTTGGAGAGAGGGAGCACAAGCCGCGTGCATGCAGCAGATAGCAACCCTGGGCTGGAGGCCAGAACCCCTCGGGGAGAAATGGGCCTCATTGCCCCTTGCCCCCAGGACGTGGATCCCAGCCTCCCCTGCTCCTTCCTGACCTGCAACCCTATGCACATTCAGGATGGAGATGTTGCAGTCCCTTTTCCCTGGGATGGGAGGGCACCGGGTACGGCATGCACAGGGGCTGGGTCTTTGCCCTTCCTGGAGACCACAGTGCTTTTGTGTGGTTTTTTTTTTTTTTTTTTTAAAGAATTAATTGTCCTTTTTACAGCTCCGGGATATTTGTATTATGAAGCGATGCGTCGCCGTTAATCACAACAACAACATTTTATATGAACAGAAAGAGATTTGAACAGTCATTAGGCATCTGAAAACGTGGTGCATATTAATGGGCGAAACGGCGTGTCTGAGCAGGGGAAAACGCTTCTCTCTTGCAAATTACACTTCAAAAAAAAAAAAAAAGTTGATTCGAACTAAACGCCTGTGCCATAAATCTGTTCATTTTGGCAAGTGCCTGGAGTGAGCAGGGGCGACTTGAGGCTGTCTTCAAAACAGCTTTTCAGAGCCTGCCCACCCACTTCAGGGTGAGCGACAGGGGGAGAAGCTGGGACGTGTCTCAAAACTGCTCCCATAACCCTTCTTGCCTGCCTTCTGCTCCTGGAATCTGGTCTCTTGGGATCCAGCGTCCTACCGCAGGATCAAAGACATTCCTGAGATTTAAACCGAAAAGAAAAGGAAAAAATCTCCATTTTTAAATAATGCAATTTGCAAAAAAGAAAGAGTGACAAAAGCACTGTGTGTGGGGAAGGGTCTCGCCCTGCAGCAGCCCTTCTCAGCCCCCTTCATCCGGGGCAGAGGCAGTGGAAGCAGGCCGGTGGTCAGGACCTTTGCCCGGGGGGGGTCACCCCATTGCCCTGCACGTGAAGGAGGAAGGAGGTGAAATGCACGTCTGAAAACCAAGTGAGAGTCTTGTTTCAGCAGGGACCAGAGGCCCCTTTGGGGGAAGCGAGCTACTCAAAGGCCCTTTCATTAGTAGGTACCAGGTGGGGGTCAGCTCATAGCCCAGGCTGCACCCTGCACAGAGAAAGGTGTGCAGGGGTTTCCAGCTGTTACTTAAAGGACGAGGAACAATTCTTTCCCCTTTATTAGAGAGATTCAGCCTTCCTGGGGCGAGCTGTACAACAGCCCGCGCTTGCCACCATGCCTCAGAGAGGGAGAAAATCCTAGCACGGTGCAAAGCATATTCCATCTGATGCCAGCTCCATGCAAGTTGAAGCTACAATCCCAAGGACGCCTGGGGTGGCTGGGAGAGAGAGGACGACAGCACATATCCGTCAACCCGGCAGACACCTGCTGCTCTGCAGATCGCTCGCCGCGCGCTGTTTGGAAGCTGCCCCTCGCCTTGTTGCGCCTTGTGTGTCTTTGCGGCTCGTCCAGACAGGGCTGCTCTGCTGCTTAACTGTTCATCTGCAGAAGGGATGGTGCGGCGGTGTCCAGCGCAGGGAGATCTTTCCCTTCGTCGCGGCACACTAATAGGTTAACTTATTTACCGTAAATATATTCCTATTTATGCTGGAGGGAGCCGGCTGCCTTTGTTAACCATTTATTATCGAGGGAGCTATTTTCAATGTGTTCCACATGATTATTTTCTAACACTGCAATTTGGTACTTGCTCAGCAGCTGCGAGGATGGTTTCTTACAGAGGTGACCTCCCCGCAGTTAGACGGCATGTCAGTGTTTGAGGAATATACTTGAGTTGATGGGTAGGTTGTGTGCAGCTCCTGACCTCAATCGTTTTCACACTGTGAGAACTGCTGGGAAGTGGTTTGACACAAAGTGTTTATAATCTCCATCTGAAGGAAGGGAAATTATAATGGGGCCATCTTCGCCGAAAGGAGACAGCCACTTGCCTCACTGTTGCAGTGGCCTTAAGCTCTGCTCTGATTTGAGCATTGTAATTAGGAAGGAAACAAGTTGTAATTAAATTAGGAGATGGAAAAGGCAGGAGCGAAGCGACCACAGAGTGCGCTGGCTGTGGCTCCTGTCTGACGCACTGACAAAACGAAGCGCAGCTGGGACCACCGTTGCCTGGTCCTTGCAGCACAACTCAGTCCTTTTATGCCCTAGATGCTGCTGCTGGAGCTGGGGTTTGCCTGGATCTTTGCAAAGAGGATGGCCCTGCTCAGTCCTATGCCCTGGGTTGGAGTCACCCCCTTCTCCTGACAAGCCCAAGTACACAGGCTTCCACGAGCCAGGCTATTGGGGCGCTTGTACACGCTACGAAAGCCAGGTCCAGGATGCACCCCCTGTTGGCACAGCAGCGTGTTAGCAACTTGTCCCCACCTGTACACACTATCCAAGTCACTCTCCATCACTGCAGAGACTCCCTCGCGGGGGGAGGGAGCTCCTTGGGGTACCATTGACCTGCCCCTGGGGTCCAGCCCAGCTGGGGAGGGAGGTCTGGCTCCACTGAGGGTGCTGCTAGCTCTGCCTTCGCTATTCAGCTGAGACTCTTTGACCGTGCAGATTTATTTCCTGGCTTCCAGCCAGGCTGGAAAGGAAAATACTCCAGAGGGTGAAAAGCTTGTCGTCAAGAGCTCTTCACCCCTTTCCTGCAAGGACCTCTAATCCAGACTCATTCAGGGTTTTTATTGGCACTCCATGGCTTGAAAATAGCTGTTTCTAAAGATGGAGCTGGGGAAAATAAACGGCCCAGGTGCCAAATGGCTCCAACTTCTGGCTCCTGGATGGCACTGGGCTCCTCTCTGTAGCACGGCTCTGCTTCTGGAGTGATTCACGGCCGGCGCAGGTCCAGCTCCCGTTCTCAGGGGAGGATGTTTCCAGCGAGCTGCAAATTTGCTGAGGCTGGGTCTCTCGCTCGGCTGGACAGTGCCCATGTTTGAATGCCACCCCTGGTCCACTCCTTGAAGCACCAGGGCCAGAACCATGTTGGTTTTGGTGAAGGCAGGACAAACAAAAACAACCCATCACCAAATGGCACCAAGGCCCTAGCATCTTGGGGAACACATGCAGCATCAACCACTCCTGCCATGCTCAGTAGAGCAAAGCAGCAGGTGGTTTGACCTGTCCCCCCAAATGATTTCTGCATGGCACAAAACAACAGGGATGGATGGTAGGGTACGGTGCTCGGGACAGGGGAGACATGCAGGACCTGGGGCTGCAGGAGGATGGGGGTCACTGGGATGGGGACACGAGCATTGTGACAGGGACAGAGGCTCAGCATGCTTCCCTCCTGCATGGGTTGTTGCTGGAAGTCTTAGGCAGGGAGAGGCTGTGATTCCTCCAAACAAGTAGGACTCTCTCAGTTCCCCTGACACATTGGGAGTGGATGTGTCCTCTCCCCATGGCTTCCCGAGCTACTGTACTACAGAAGGGATGGGTCAAGGAAGAGTCTTGTTCCTTTACGGGTTTGGGAGTCGGCCCTCGATGAAATCCTCCAGAGGAAGGGCGTTGGGCCATCCAAACAGCTGCCAGGACAGCAGCTCTAGGCAAGTGGGAGGTGGCAGGAGAAGAGCACGAAGCAGTTTCCCCTGCCCGCTCTGCTAGCTGCTGCAGCAGCCGTCACAGCACCGCAGCATCCTGGAGGATGGCAGCAGGGTGCCCCAAAAGAAGAGCTTGGCTTGCCAATGTCTCACGTGTTTAAACACCACTGGGCTACAGCTTCCCTGGGCTTTTGGGCACCTCCCTTCGAGGGAAGCTGGGAGTTCGGCGTGGCCGCCGCGGTCTTTCCCCTTGCCGGGTGTGGAGCAACATCGGGAGAGCCCTCCTGGGGCTGGCCTTGGCTGTCTGGAGGGGGGTCCCAGTGCCCCGTGTCATAGATAGCAGGGCAGGAAGGGACTCAGGAGGTCATGTCACCCGGCGCCCTGCACCCCCAGGGAAAGAGCAGCGACACCTACCCACTTCTTAAAACCCCCTACAAGATTTTCACCCCAAGTTGCCCAGGTAGCCATGGCATTCGGCCTCATATTTATTCCCTTCCTCCTCTTGCAACCCGTTGCTGCTCTCCCTTTTAAACTAGGCCCTAAACCAGCTTGCTCAGGGGCTTGTATTTAGCATCTCAACCTTCTCTCATTTTCATGGTTTTTTTGCATTTTCTTATACCAAGTCCCAGGAGACAGCAGGGGCGCCACGTGAGATGCTCTAGAAAGCCCTGCTCTGGGGTGAAGAGGAGGTAGTGCTTGTCGGCTGCTCTGAACTGGGTCTCGATTTTCAGGCAAGACACTTTTTTTTTTTTAAATCATTTTGCCTTTCAAAAATCCCCCACAAATGAAGAGGTTGTTGTAGAAGCAAGAGAGAGAGAGAGAGAGAGACAGAGAGAGCCAGCTTGCAACAGAGCACTGCAGGCACTGCTCGCGCGTCTCTTGGGGACCGGGGACTTGACAATCTGGTTTCCCATCAGCGTGCAAGTCTTCCAGCGCTAAGCAGTGAAATAAGCAGGGAGGAATTTTAAACATCGGCAGCATTTCTGTCTGGAGTTGAAGCTGAAGCGCTCGGGGTTGCAGGACATCCCACCAGATGTTTGATTTTAAAAGCTTTGAGATGCCAAAGGAGGGGAAGGTGGCTATCCAAGTTAGCGGCAGAAGCCGGGAGATAACAAAACCCTGCTGCAGAAAGGCCAATGTAGCAGAAAATGTAGAATTCTGTATTAATTTAACAAATCTCCCCCATTAAAGCTGGAAGCTGTGTCTGCCACCCAGGAAGAGACTCCCATACTGACAAACAGCTTTACCATCCCAGTGCCGCCAGCCTGCACTGCACCGAAACAGGCAGCTAGAAAGTAAACAGTGTCTGAAACCTATTCTCATTAGGCTAATTTACGAATAAATTACCATATTCAATGGCCTTATTTTTACTGCTCGTTAACAGGCCCATGATAGGATGATAATTATGGGATTTTAAGTGGCTAATGGCAGCTGGGGCGTCAAAAGCAGTTTTTACGAATCTGTTTATGGCAGGGAAGGTGACAGGAGGGTGGGACATTGAGATGTTGGAATCGCATGTCAGGGAAAAAAGCTTTAATTGTTGAGTATTTATTAGAGAGGAGGGAAGACTGTAATTTAAAAATGAAACTCTGAAAAACAAAAAGGAAATTAATTAGTTTGTGGGCGCTTGGGTGGCTAGCATTTAAGGAGGACCTGGCCGAGTTGGGCGGCCCGCAGTGCAGGCTGCCAGGGCTATGCCCACCCCGCCGGCTGGGCCACCTCTCTTCTTCCCATCCGGCCCTCGTGGCCCGGGGCATTGGCCCGCGTTGGGCAGAGGGGAGCGCGCAGGGCCCGGGGGAGATCCAGAAAGCTTTTGCTGAGGGATGGGGTTTGCACAGCGGCTGGGGCGTGCTGGAGGAGCACGGCAAGCTGGCAGCATCTAGAAATAATCCCTCTCTGCCCAGTTCGCACACGAGCCAGCAAAGCTGGCGTCTTCCAGCGCCACCGAAACGCCGGCCCTGTCTGCGACCAACGTGGCGGGGGAGCTCGCCGGCCCCTCTGCCCATCCGCGTCCCCTTCCCGCTGTTCCTGGATATCCAGCGCTGTCCCCCTCTCGCGCCTCTCTCTCTATATGTATATTTAGCTCAGCTGCTCATCATCTCCCATCTCCACCAATTCATCTTGATCTTTCAGTTTAGTATGCAGTGCTCGGAAAACAAACACGTACCAGACTGACAGTGGGAATAAATATCGTGGAGATGTTGATTAGCATTTGATCCCAGCTGGGCCTCTGGAAGCTGCAGCACTGGAATGCCTTGGCAGTTTTTTAATGCTGAATAATTTGATTAGATCAGTGGCTGAGCCTGCTGCTCATGGTGAGATAAACCCTCCCAACATTGCGGAGAGAGAAAGAGAGGGGAGGCTGGCTCCCTCCCTCCTTCCCTCCCTCCCCCCCTCGCACGCACACAGGCACACTTGCACCGACACACTCGTGCTCTCTTCTCCCCCTCCCCGGTTTGCTTGCTTTCTTTTATGGGGCCTTAAATACATCGTTTAATCAACTCTACAATTTCAATTTAGCACAGTTGTTGACTCGCATGGCTGATGAGATTCGGAAGACCCCACAGATTGCCGGCTGGTTTAACAGTGCCATTTTCCACGGCCTTCTGGCTTTTGCTGCCAAGCTGCAACCCAGCCCAGCCTGGAAGTGATTGCAGAAGGATCCTGTTTACCAAGTGAAAACCGTCAGTCAGTCGTGTCGATATTTCCAGCCTCGTCACTGCAATTACCGGAGGGTGCATGGCCCCCCCACCCCCATGCACCACCACACATTAGGAACCAATGGCTCGTGGAGACGGAGAGGAAAGGTTTGCTTTTTGATATCTTCCAGTGGGGAAATGCAAAGACATAACCAGAAGCTGCCAATATCTGAGACTGGATTAAAATACATTGATTTTTAAAATATTCCCCTTCCTGCCTCAAAAAAGAAAAAGAAAATCCATTTCATTCTGGAGCCGACTCTTAACATTTTAGCAGTAATCCAATTTAAATAATACTGGAAGCATTACCTTGCTAACACTAAAACAGTCCGATCGGGAAACGGCCAGGAAGACCGATAGCATGGGCTGCTCTCTAGCTGTGTTAAGGAGGGGTTTCCAAAAGATTTGACTGATGGGGTTTTTTTTAAGATTGTATTTTAAATATTTGCTTCTCATCAGCATAATATTTTTAAACTTGACCTATAATCACCAGGATCCTGCTGCTCTTTATTTTATTTAATTTTATACACTTGGAGGGTTGGGGTGTGGTGGGGGGGAGATAGAAAGCCATAAATGACAAGGAAAGCATTTTCCAACTGGAATTAATTTTTTTCCCCTAAGAAACCCATATATTTACAACCTGTGACCTAATCCAAGAGAAGCAAACAGACTCCTGTTTGCTTCCACCTATTAATGCTGAGCGGAGGGTGTGAAGGTGATACTATCTGACAAGCACCATTTCAAACTTTCTTTAGTTGAGTTGCTGACGATTTTAATGCAATAAATGAAGAAAGCTTCCTGCTAAGCCGTCTCCCGCACAAACACACGTGGCCTGGCTCCCCACACCTGCAAGGATCGCTCTCCGGCCTAATAGGAGGAGACAGTCGGAGAGATTTTTTCCATAAGCTGCAAAGAAAGATACAAAGTGGAGATGTATAGACACCTTTGCAAAAATAAGTAGCTTTCCTCTGGCTCAGGAAGAAAAGGCTTCAGAGAAATATCAAATGATTGGAACGAGGATTTTTTTTTTTTTTTTAAATACTGAAAAAAAGTCAGCAGGGAAAATGCAAAATAAAAAGCAAACCCCTCTGAACTGTAGCTTTGAAAAATATGAAAAAAAACCTCTCAAAGGCAGAAAGTTGATTCAATTTAAAGAGGATAGAATCTCGCACCTTTTATACCCATATGTTTTCATTCAGATCCATTTCCCCTCTGAGTACAGAGCTACAAGAGGGCTTTGAGGATGAACTTATCTGCTCTATTTATGCTCTAGGTAACTAGTGCTCATCAAGTACCCCGAACGGCTGAACGAGCGCGCTGGCTGCCTTGTAGACACGAGCCCCAGACTTCCTGCAGCAGGCGGCAAACAGCCCTCTGCAAACGTTTGGACCAGGAGGCTCTTCTCCTCCATGAGCAAGGCTTCAAAACATAGCTCACGCAACAGGGTGGTCCTGATTCTGGAAATGGGTCCACTGCGGACTGCTAAAAGGCGTCCCAGACGCGCATTTGAAAGCTATTTTAAATACACACACACACTCTGCACTTTGTAGGATTTGGCCCAGCTCAGAACTGCAGAACACGTGCCATCGAGAAGTCCCAACTGTGTCAGACCTAGTCTTGTGATAGCAATTTCTCTCTCCATCGCTGAATCAGTGCGAGGCCTCCAAAGTTGTTCCCACTTCTGCCTATTTTCGTGGTGACCTCTCGCCATGTCGGAGTTCTCTGGCACGGGAGACGCGCGGCACTGTCCAGTCCGGGATGCTAATCCTGTGCCTTAGGGGGCTAAAGAGGCAGAGCTCAATGCCAGCATTGCATCCAGCACTGCAAAGCAGCATAAGGGCTGTACAGCTAGCCACAGGACTATCCGAAACAGGCTCCAAAGCAGGCACGCTGCTTTGACATTGCTTCGGTGTTTGCTCTGTGCAGGTTGCAGAACGCCAAACTCAGACTTTTACTGGCTGCAACTGTGCCCTTTCCTTTGCCATGTTGCACACAGCAGCTTGTTGCCGAGTCCTGAGCATTTGCTTCAAGAAGTCACAGAATCCTAGAAAATGAGGGTTGGAGGGACCTAGTCCAGCCCCCTGCTCCAAGCAGGACCAGCCCCAGCTACATCATCCCAGCCAAGGCTTTGTCTACCCGGGGCGTGAACACCTCCAAGGATGGAGAGTCCACCACCTCTCTGGAGAGCCTGCTCCACCCTCCTCATGAGAAGGTTTTTCCTAATATCCTACCTCAACTTCCCTTGCTGCAGCTTGTGCCCATTGCTCCTTGCCCTGTCATCTGCCACCACTGAGGACAGTCCAGCTCCATCCTCTTTGCAGCCCCCCTGCAGGGAGGTGAAGGCGGCTATTCAATTCCCCTTGGTCTTCTCTTCTCCAGACTCAATCAGCCCATTTCCCTCAGCCTCTCCTCACCAGTCCTGTCCCGCAGCCCCCAGCCCATTTTCACTGCCCTCCCCTGGACTTTCTGCAACGTGTCCGCATCCTTTCTGTAGCAGGGGCCCACAGCTGGACACAGTCAATGTCAGGGTGGAGGCTTCTCCTGCAGGTGACACTGAATCTTTAAGGCCCTTCACAAGTCATCATTGCACGACTGTCA
This sequence comes from Gavialis gangeticus, assembly GCF_001723915.1. NCBI lineage: Eukaryota > Metazoa > Chordata > Crocodylia > Gavialidae > Gavialis > Gavialis gangeticus. The sequence continues at coordinate 34,082,301 of NW_017729001.1, read as the reverse complement.
CTAAACAGGCCTTCCAGTGCCTCACACTTAAAGTGGCAAAAACAGGGCACTGCCATTCCTGGCACCAAAACACTTCCCGGCATAAAGCAGGACCTTGATGCAGTCTCAGAGTTTAACACAGAGGGAGTGCAGAGCTCAAGCACTTTGCCCAGCTTTGTGTAGGAGAATTTAGGGGCTTCATTTACACTGAATGACCAAAGCCCCCTTCCCGGAGCAAGGTTAAGACTACGAGCTTACAAGACTGCATTGGCCAGTAATACCTGCGTGCATACCTACTATGTAGAAGCAGCCTCAGAAAACAGATTTCTTCTGTATCAGGGTGACACCAGGAGCCTGCACTCTGGCTTAATTTGAGCTGTAGCATCGAGGCCCTATTGCCATCAATGCCAGTTTGGCCAGAATGTCTTTGGTTTATATATTTCTACTGTATTTTGATTCCTGCCTATGCAAAGGGCTCAAGCACAAAAGTGCAGCTGAGGTCCAGATTAGCAATATTCCTCTGCATCAGGTGCACTTACACTCATGACATGAGAGATCCCCTGCAGCAAATGTGTAGGGGACTGGTTTGTGGGCACCAGGCAAGCACCGATGGGCAGTATGCTCTTGCTGCTAAGTGCATGACAAGCCGTAGCTGCAACACACGGGAGGGCTCAAACAGGAATCGGTCCTGAGGTCCAAAAGGAGCCTACCTCCAGCAAGGATGCGAATAAGAGGGGACCCTTTCCTTGGGCAGCCCTTGGGTGAGGCCCTCAGCATCACGTCCCATTGCATTGCAAATGACGGTCATAGAAAAAGCCCAATGCAGTCAGTGGGAGCTTCTCTTGTGTCCTTGTCACCCGCACAAAAGATCAGCTTCTTTTGTGCTCCGGCTCTGTTCATCCGGCACTTTTATTTTTTTTTTTTTTTTGGCAAAAGGGGTTTGCTGGGAAATTAAAGAAAAGGGTTTGTTTCTTCACCAACTTCTGTGGTGTTAACATCTGCTTGTTTTGGTAAGTTTGACAGGGACTCTCTTTTGTCTCTTATTTTATTTTTTTTACAGAAATTCTATGAAAAGTGTTTTTAAAAGTGCTAACTGACAAGCCTACACATGCTGCCTCTACTCAGGGAGCACTCCGCACAGTTGTTAACTTGTTAGACAGGAGCTAGATTACAATCATAAATAAATGATTTGCTGTCTCCTTACATTCAGACATGCAGCTTTTAAAGTGTAGCTGTCATCCCTGAATCAGATTTAGTCAAATGCTGTGTAACTGCAAAATTATCCTATCCTTACCTTTTTTTATTCTTCATATAATGGACAGTTAAATTGGATTTTCAAATTTGAAGTGCATATGTTTTTTCAAATCCCCAGAGGGTTGCCATTTTTTCATTTCTAAACCAACTCACTAATGTTTATCATTACCACACAGAAATATTACAATTCTTAAGGGGCACCTTATAAAATCAGTACAGGAGAAATATGCTTTATCGTCTCAAAATGAAACCAATTTCTCAGCTGATTTGCAATTTATTTACATGTTAGCATTTGATTTTCTGCTGATTTATAACCCCACATGCCTGTGTCTTAGCTGCTTTCTAAACAAACACAATCAGGTTGGGGGAGCTAATACCAAATTACAGAGCTCTGTTCCAGATTTATTCCATTAATAAGTTAAATCTTTTACCAATAGCTGGTAGCCTCCCTTAGCACTGAGTGCTAGAAAGTCATGCACAGTATTTTATGAGGGTTCAGTTCTGGTGTGCAATAAATAATCAGGAGATGTGGAGATGCTGGGGGAGAAAAATAGGTTTCAGAAAAGGCACATACACACAAAAAGCTGTATCACAGATTTTTTTTTTCTTTTCCCAGGGCTATAAACTTTGAGATTTGGCAACAGCTAGCGAGAACTTCAGTGTTATGGAAATTTTGAATATTTAACACTCTCTCACTCTGCTCTCATCATTTTTCTCTACATTTACACCCATGCAGTCAAAGGTACTACTCTAAAAGCCTTGCACTTTTAGCACCTGCTAGATGCATGTAGGCACAGCAGCTGAGTATTCAATAATTCGACCGGATCTGTATCAATGAGCACCTTTTATTTATTTATTTATTTTTAAATCGCACAGGAAAAAATTGTTAACAGGCAAAATAGTACACCTGACCTTAACTGGGTGCTAAAAATAATCTCTGGCATAGCATTCATACTTCTCAGGTTTAAGCCATTAGCAAACAATACGCAGGCACCTCTGCACAGGGCGTTCTGCAAGTCCGAGGTGCCTCTTGATGTATGATTCAGAACAGGATTCAAATATACATTAGTCTTGGGGAAATGCACCTATTTCCCTATGTAAGATGCATGTGCAAATTCTATGGATAATTAATACATGACTTAATTCAGCCACATCAAAAGACCCACTGTTTAATTCAACTTCCTAGGAGTGCACGGTGTGACAGCAGCGAGAAGCATTATTCCTGGCACTCCGTGACAGAGGGCATCACGCCGTCTTCTGAAATGATCTCGCATCTCCCTCCAATGGCACATCAGGTGTGCCTGAACTGCATTAATTAGAGCGGGTATTGCCAGTCCACGACGCACACATTCGCATCGAGCCTCAGCTGCTTGGAAGGCCGGCCTGCGTTGGCACCGCACCCCACCGCCAGCCGGCTGCTCCTCGCCTCCAAGAGGAAGGGCACAGGCCTTGCGGGGCTGCAGAAGGAAGGAGTGGACACAGCTGTTAGCCAGAGCTGATGCTGAGAAACCGTGGGTCCCAATGCACGCCCCCCGCCCAGGACTGTGTCCTTGCTATGGGGCTCTTGGACACCTCAGGCCATCAGCCATGCTCCTGCTGACCATTGCTGTGCACAGCTTCTCCCGGGGGCGTGCACGCTGGGCACTGCGGGAAGGGGGCTATGGTCAGTCCCGGGGCCAATTCAAGTCACAGACATTGAGGATGGGAAGGGATCTCAGGAGGTCACATCCAGTCCAACCCCCTGCTCCAAGCAGGACCAGCCCCAAATACATCCTCCCAGACAAGGCTTTGTCTATCTGGGGCTTAAAAACCCCTAAGGACGGAGACTGCCCCACCTCGCCAGGCTGCCTGTTTCAGTGCTTTACTAAACACATTTTTTCCCCTGGTTTTTTTTCATTTCTCATGTCAAACCAAAGCAGCATTGGCCCAGGGATGCATCCAGGCCTTTCAACATGGTCCTTGCGAGCACAGGGTCAGGTTTCCACCCCAATGTCACCCAAAACGCATGCAGAACATGTTGCAAAGGGGCTGTCAGACTCTGAACCCAGCACCCCAGGCATTCAAGCCCCCAAGAACGATGCTGCCCCCTGTTTAATTAGCGGCAGCCCGGTCACCCCGCCGCGAGGACAGGCCACTTTGTAGCTGTGCCCGTTAGCGATGGCGTTGGGGCTTTTCCAGCAGTTTCTGCTTTTTCTGGTGGACATTGATCACAATTGTTAGCCCATCGCTTGACAGAAGAGCAGGGGATGCCCCGTGCTGCGTCATCCACTCTTCGCCGCGCATCCTTCTCCAACCGTGCCGCGCCTGGGAAACAAAGGTCCTGTAATTCAGAGGCGCAATGCGAAGTGCCGGGCGGAAGTGGCAGAACATAAGGTTCCCAGCGCTCACCGAGGCCTGTCAACAACACGCGGATGTGACAGCAATAATGATGCTGTCGGCAGGGCTGGTCCTGCCGTCTGTGCAGCTCCTGCAGCACGGAGATCTCCGGGAGAGAAGCTGAGCTGCACCACATGGAAGGCACGGTCGAGCCAAAGCTGCCTCGAAGGAAGGCAGGAGTGTTTCCTACCCCCTGAAACTGCATCGCAGAGCTCAGCTATCGAAATAAATCTGAGCGGGCCTGATTCCCCCGTCAGTGGTGTCAGCAGCTGAGGCTTCAGTCGGAGCTACACCAGGTCAGAGCCACCCTGCTGGCACCAATGGACTGCAGGGGTCTGCACGGCATCGGTGGAGGTGGCACGAGCCTTACCCCAGAGCGGCAGTAACAGCCATTCAGATAAAAAAATAACTGTGTGTGGCTGGATCTCACAGCTCGCTCTAAACGCTTCCCATGAATATTCATTCCTAGCAGGGATCTCGTGTTTACAAACCCAGTCGCAGACAGCAAAGGGCTCAGGAATGCTTTCACCTGGCATCATAGCATATATCGAGCAGGAGGGTTGGAAGGGGCCTCAGGAGGTCACATCCAGTCCAACACCCTGCTCCAAGAAGGACCAGCCCCAACTACATCATCCCAGCCAGCATAAAAATCACTCCAAATTTCTCCCTCCTCCAGTATATAGAAGTTGCACTGCCTAGAAGGGGAGCAAAAGCCTCTGGCCAGTCCATAAAGCACGGTGCAGGTGTGGATGACAGTTCTGCGAGGAGAGCTGCCTCCTGGATGGATGCACTCTTAGATCCACGAAGACCTGCTCCCAATCCACTTGGGCCAAAAATGCAATCGTTTTTATTTTTTGGTCACTGCACTGAAAAGCCTATTAATTTGTCCAGCTCCAACGGAAAAATCAAGCTGCTACAATGAGCATGCCCCATTAGCTATGTTCCTTCAGCACCTTGGAAACATCAAAAAGTACCATAAAAAATGCAGCAGAATGGGCAATACAAGGGACAGCGGAAGCAGACGGTCAGCGTGATGGCAGAAGGTTTAAGAGAAGCATCTGATGAGGAATCTGACCCATAAAAGAGACACAGAGCTTGCCTGTGGACCACCTGCCCCCATGGGTGCTGGGTGCCTGGGAGGCACTAGCTTGTCTGTATTGCCCACATTGCAGAGAGCTCCAGGGGCTTTGCAGGCCCGGCATGGCTGAGGAGGTCCGAGTCCCCTCGGCAGAGAGGTTTGCATGCACGTGTGGTATTCAGGAGAGACCGTCTCGAGAGGCTTTTGAAAAATAAACCTTCCTTTGACGCTGCAGATGCACCAAGCAGCTGGGGTCAGCCTGTCGCCTGGCCTGGTGGCTCAGCTCACCCCTGTTACGACTGCAGCTCTCCTGCTGTTGTAGGGGAGGGTGGCATTTCCCTCTTTAAACAGCACGTGCCGGCCTCCTTTGTACCAAGGCTGGGTCCATTTGATGTAAAGGTGCCAGCTCTCTGCTTCCAGGCTCTCCATCTCCCCGGCTGTTGTCCTCCTCCTCAACTGCACCCAATATTTCTAATCTGCCCCCCCCCACCCCCGGCTGGCTCTTTCTAATCAGAGTCACCTCCGCTGTTTGCTGTCAGGGACCATCTCTGAGCCTCCCCAGCGCTGGGCTCCATCAGCACAGCCAGCTTTGATTGCTACCTTCCACGGGAAAATCACCCCTGATTTTCAAAACAGCATGATCTCCACCGAAGCTGGACAAATAATAGGCTTTTCAGGGCAGTGGCCAAAAAATAAAAACAACTGTATTTTGGTTCAGGTCAGCCCAGAACAAATTCATTACTGAAAGCACATTTTTTTTATTTTCTTATACAAAAATGACATTTTTGCTCTGAACATGTCAAAAATGAAACATTCCTTGGCTTTTCCAAAATTTCGTGTTTAAATTAAATGTTTCTGAAAGTTTCTCCCTCTTTTTTTCCCCCCCGATACGCTGCACTGAATTTGACCCAGATTCTCTCTTGGAGATGTCACGGTTTGCTCAGTCAGGAAACATTCACCTGCAGCAACCCACATTGCAGGTGGGCGACAGTTCTGCGAGGAGAGCTGCCTCCTGGATGGATGCAGTTTTTGGTTAATGCTTTGCTTTTGCAACTGCACTTTCAGATCCATGAAGACCTGCTCCCAATGCACTCGATAGCTGCAGTGAGCATGTCCCATAGGGGAACATCAAAAATATCATCACAAATAATGCACAGGGCAGAAGGAGCTATGTTTTACGGTTATGGACCCATGCAGGTCCTTCTTGAGCTAGTGAACTCCACATCTTGCTGCCCCTACAAAACGCAGCCAACACTCAAAGCCGTTGCTCCTGTACCTTGCCTGTGCTCACAGGGCTGCCCCGCTCTAGCATGACAGCTATTTTGCAATCTTTAAAAAGCTGCCACAACGAAGAGGCAAAGCCATTCTCCTTCCCCATTGCAGAGGGCAGGGCATGAGATAGTGGGGTAAAAACAGCAGACAAGCAGATACAGAGGGAGTCTCAGGGCAATAAAAAAAAAACTTCTCAGCTGTAAGCGCAGTAGGAGAATAGATCAAGCTGCCTATGGAAATAGGGCAAGCTCCTCAAACCCAAAGAATGCCTTGCATTCAAAAGCTTATCTAAGTCTATCCCAACCATACAGCTGCTCCAATAAAAATACCCCCTTACCATAGTCCTTGCCTCTTAAATATGAAACCCTTGTTATAGTGCTGCCAGCCACTGTCAGGCACCTTCTGGACTGTGCGCACTGGAGACGCATATCCCCTTTCATCTTCTCCAGCCCCAACTGCTTGGGAGAGCCTGCCTTTACTTCGGGGATCTACAGCAGCATGCGCACACATTTGTGCACGGCTCCTGAGGATGCTGCTATGGCACCCTTTACCTTTGGCATTGCACAAAGCCCACTTGGACTGGGCTACGGGCAGGGAGCATGTGGGCGCTGCTTGGCTTGCTGCAGTGGCCCGACACAGGAGACGGGGATCTCGTACGGGAAGAGATTCTGCAGGCAAAGCTTTGCAAGAGCCCTCCGTCTTTCCAAAACACTTCTCTGTTCAGGCCTTAAAATGAGGAGAGTTCAAAGAGGGTGCAGACTAGAAAGAGCCCTGCAACCTTGGCTGCCATCAGAGCAGTCAGTTTATGCCACGTCTCTATTATTGCTACTAAAGCTTTACAAAGCTTAATGCGGTATCTCGCACGCCAAGGCAGCCCTTGCCCGAGCCCAAGGTGGCAGGAAAGAGGCCCAAAGGGTAGGATGTATGGGAGGATGGGAAGAGAGGCAATATCTAGGAAGAAGTTTGTCAAAATAACGATCCTGGAGTAGACAGGTTGCTGCATTTCAGGCCCAGGGTGAGCACTGCAGCTACCTCCTTGAGACAGCGCAGCGTGGGCTGTACAACACGGCTGAAGGCAGTGGAGCCAGCCCTGTGTCTCGGCTGTGCTAGGCGCACAATCTCCAGAGCAGATCTGGGGTAACGCTGGGCAGCTCCTGCCTGGTAAGCCCCAACTGAAGGCAGGAGCGTGCACCGGTTTGTCCACGCGGCCCAGAGCCCCTGCACGCTTTCTCCGGCAGGTGTGGGAGAGATTTAATGGACGGAGGCAGAACAGCTCTATTCTCATCAATCCGCAAGCTCTTTAATTGGTTAATGATTTACTCCAGATAAACCCCATTTGAACTCTGTAGTCTGTCATTTCCTCTGCCCCTGCGATACCTCAAACATCTCTGGAAGACCCCAGACGAGGACTAACAGGACCCAGGAGCCAGCGCGACACACGCACACGTGCAGACACGTCCTGGGCATCAGGATGCCGCAGTCCATCCCCACGCCATTACGTTTGCCATTGTTTCAGGCTGGCTTGCTGTGTTTTCCTGGAGCAGAGAGGTGGGTTTCAATTAACCTGGCTGCATTCAGAGACATTCATTTTATTTGCGTTTTGCAGAGGGGACGAATTAAAATGTTTACACTCAGCAGGTCGAGCACGGCTCCCTCTGGGGACGGTCACTTCAAACATACCTCAATTTCCAGAGCCACTTCCTTCTGCCTTATTGTACCAGGGGTGGTGTTTAAAGCAGGGGCTTCATGTATGATCCAATGCCTGTGGAATATTTTACACACACACGTGCCTACACACATATGCACATGCATATTATTTATTTACTTATTATATATATGAAAATATATTATATATATTTATGTATATTTATATATATATTTATTTAAACACACACTTTTATATATATATATAT
>NW_017729001.1:34069369-34073966 GCF_001723915.1 Gavialis gangeticus | reverse complement strand
TATATATATAAAAAAAAAATAAACGTGTGTGCATGTGAAATAGAGGCCATACCTTTTGAAAACTGTATCACAGCTCTCTATCCTCTCCCCTTTATCATTGTATTTTAACCTACCAGCTGCATATTTAAGAGCAGAGCTAGCAAAATGATCTTACCCTTTTTTATTATTTTCCCTCATGTGCTAAGGGAGGGAATACTGACAGGGACAAGTGACAGCTCGCTAATTATTCCCTTACTGCCACTGCTGTTCTTGTTTTGGACGTGTTGCTCATTTTCCTCTGCTCTTCGCACTGAATAATGCATGGGTCCCTATCAGTATTCATGCAGTACCTTCGGGAACTGCCAGCCTAACTAGCTGATAACTGATTCAGTTTGTAACCGGTGCCTTTGGGAGTTGCAAGGAAAAGTAGCCAAGAACAAATTTAACACTTCTTTCTCATTGCTTCAGAACATCAAGGAGAGGTACAGGATGAGTGCGCACCAAATACATTTGTTGCCTGAAGCTGTTGGAAGTACATAACTAAAGTAAGCACATTTAACCCAGCACAGTGCAGTCTGCAAGGTCAGTGGTCTAACCAGGTGGGAGCAGCCAGGGAGGGGAGAGAGGAGGTTCTCGCTCAGTCATTGGGAAGCGCATGATTGCAGCAGATTCCCTCTCTGGAGATGGCAGAAAGGTGCAGAGGAAAAGCCATGTAGCAACCAGCCGCCTTTTGGAGTCACAAATACGGCAGCTGTGCTGCGCTGCACGTGCTGGAGTCTGCTCCAGGGTATCAGTTGCTGCCATCTCAGTACAAGCACATCTGAACCGCCACCCTGAGCTGGGACCTGTGTCTCAGCCTATAAATGCTCTATTCCTTCACAGCCAGTGTTAGGAATACCTCCTTCATTCCTATGGCAAGCTGCAAGCAAACACAGAGGACACAAAAGTAACTTCATCTCCATTAAACGTAGACAGGAGAAGGCAGGAAGGCAGGGAAGTGTGCCATTTTCAAGCACATCACATCTGTGCATGGTGAACAGTCACGCCAGAAATGGGCTGAAACGCACCTTTCCCCAAGCCAGGTTTGGTGGCCAGGACTAGAAACGACCCTTTGTGTCCTGATCTGCCCTAGGTGCCCATCACCTCAATAAGAAATGATGAAAAAATATCACTTGCCACTGTAGGTCTCACCTGATGCTACCCAAACGGGCAAGACATTTCAGTGGCGCACTGGACTGAAGCACAATCAACAGCATATGCTTAAAATCCACAACATTCAACACCGTTTCGTTCGTCTGGGTGCTTTTCCCTTTGACACACGCCGGGGGGAAATGCATGTGGAACGGCAGTAAAAAGTCAAAGCCGTCTCCCCTCTGAAGCTGGAGGAGGCGACTCCAGCAGTGGAAAGGGGCCGGGCTGGGACGATCTCGTACACGTATCACTCAACAAACTTGGACCCGACAGACAAATCGCAAAGTCGTCTTCCATGACTTAGGCTGGGAAACATTTCATTGAAATCAGTCCAAATGAACATTGTCAAGACAAGTTAAGACTTCTCAGTTGGGTAAAGGTGGCTGAGGTGCAATGCAGGATGGGGTAGGGAAAGGTTTGTGACCTAACTCCTTTTGCAAGGAAACAGGCCTGGATCATTGCAGTGGCGACTTGATCGTGCTATGGCAGAAGGGAGTCCTCATGACGTCCCTTTGAATCCAGTGCAAGTCCGGTTTAGTTACAACTGGTGGAACTACAAGTGACCTTAAAACACAAACAAGTTGTGTTGCTTATTGTGTCCCTGGATGGTGCTCAGATACAGCCGTGATGAGGGGAGCGTCTAGTCGAATGGGACGATGCAGAAGAGGGTCCTCAAGCTCAGACCGCGCAACGTGTACAAGCGCCCCAAGTGCAAACCAACTCATGTCCTCAATGGTTCATTCTCCTCCCAACCACCAGATGTAGGGGTTTCCATCATGTTCTTGCAAGGTTTTCACAAAGGTCTTGGCGTGCTAGTGCCAGGAGAGAAAAGTATCAGACGACTGCCCCCTGCAAAGGTTTGAACCAGATACGCACTGATGCCCCACAGCCTCAGATGTGGATTGGTAGCCCACCTCCCAGACTTACAGGAGATGCTAGCAATCTGTATTCAGCCCGTCTGCTGGAGCACAGGGCTGCATGGCCAGAACGGGTGACATCTTCCACGGGAAGGAGGGGGGAGTCAAACAATGCTGATCTCTTTATTATGGAGCCTGCAATTACCGAAGAAATAGCATGTCTACGAGACATGAACTATACTTGCCATCAAGGGATTTCCAACTTTGTATTATTATTCTTTGCCCCTAGTGTTCCTAGAGAAGTTTGGCTTCAGTTGTAATGTACATATTGTTAACTTGGCAATGTCACTCGTGTTCCTGTATCACTGAACATTTTCCCCAGCCATGCTAGGCCTCTGAAAGACATTCACCAACGTCTGTGGTGTCTCTAGGGAGTCTCTGGGAAGACAAGAAGAAAAGCCTCGAGACACTGTATGTCAGTCTATCTTTCACTATAATTATCTTTATTGATTGGGGAATCATTTGCATTTCCATATCTCCAAGATTCCTGTAAGCGCTACTGTTTAGATGTGTTCACGGATCAGATTTCAAGAGAATTTGTCCCAGAAAAAGTCCTATTATATATAAACTATATGCAAATTCACAAGAGGCAGAGATGAGGAGGCTTTCTAACAAGAAAGAACATCAGGGCTGGTGCTATCGATAGAAGCGGAGACAGTGTCACAACGCTGTCATTCTTCACCGCTTGCCCATACCGCCCTTTGCACGTGTGTTGTGCAGGCGTGCTACATTTGGAAAAGCCCAGTGGTTCCTCAGAAGAAAATCCTAAGACAGGAGGAGGCCACCCATGTGGCTAGCAAGCTCCTTTCCTCTAGGCTAGCAGCATTTCCCCTGGGAATATTTCCCACTGTAAACAAACGACAGGTATGCAAGCATACTTGCCTAACTCTGCTTTAAAGATAGCTGAGAATAGCCCCTCTGCAAGCATGCCACCCCCGTGCATAACTGCCTTTCGGATATAAGAAGTTTCTCTTGTCCTTTCAGCGAATCCTGGTGTGATTATTGCTCTGCTCCTTTGTCCTTGTCCTCTGGAGTCTAAACTGGCCTGGACACAAAAATGTCTCTGCTTCAGAAAGTTTTGCTGGTGCATGTAGGATAAGGGTCTCGTTGTGGCTGGGGTGGTCCACGGAGCATGTGAAGCCGCAAGGTTTGGGGAAAGGCAATATCTTTTCTCCTTGGCATCTTCTCAAACGAGAAGGGGCCCTGATGGGCCAGGTGGCACAGCTGCTCGCGGGGAGCCGAACGCGGTTACGACTCCATGCAGAAGTGGGTGGGCGGAGGCTGGGAGCCTCCATTCTCCATTGGGATCAACGCTTGACTTTGGGGACGGCTACCAAGCATTTACAGCAAATGCTGAAGATCAATACCTGCAGCGTCTGTCCCTCCTAAAAACACGTCAGGCTCAAAAGCAATATTTTAAGGCAGTGGGATGGTGTTTTCCCCAGTTTCTCTGTTATTATGTACTGCTACAACATTTGTACAATATTTGGCTTCCCGAATGAACTAGGAGACCATCATTATATTTGTCAGCATTAATTAAAATTGTCTGGGAGTCCCAGCCTTCCAGTCCAATAATAGCTAGCTTCAAGGAATATCTCAGTGGGAATATTGTAGGAAAGGTCTGTCTGGGGGGGACTGGGGTCCCTGTTCTTGACTATACCGCTCGTACTGCTGCCCGTCACCTAGCATTTGAGTACCTTCCGTACAAACCATCCATAGCAATGGCAAAGTCCCCAGGGGATTTCATGGAGTCTCTGGCACTTCATCTGGAGGTGGGAAATAAAGCTGCATTTAAGGTAGAGTTTGTACATTTGATTTTCTGCCCCCTAAAATAAAGTTGAACTGTTTCAGATTTGTTTCAGAGAGGGATCCCCTCTAGAAGAGGGAGCACAACATGAGCCTCATCTATATGATGGGAAGAGCTTGCCCAAGTACAGACTCTTCCTTAGGCATCAGGACTGTCTGCTAACAAGACAGCACATGCCAGCTGGCTGGTTGGGACCCTGAGGGCCCTGTGGGCAGACCCCCAAGGAGCTGGGATCTAGCTATGCACGGCTCACTGCAATGTCCCACTTTTAGATGAGACTCCCAGAGCAAGAGAGCAGCTTTCCGGCACGTCTGACCGAGATGCAAGCATATTTTATTTTGTTATTACATGGGAGACTCAGGACACCCTTGGTGCAGTCTCAGTCGGCAGAGCAAGAGGCCCTTAGAAACTAAGTGGTTCAGAGAGACACAAGCTTTTGTAGGCAACTGTGTACATTGTCAGATGCTACAAATGGATATCCACATTTTCCTGCAAGTCCGCTCACTTGAGTCTGGTGCACTAGGCTGCAGCCTGTGGAAGATCATGCCTCTTGGACCCAATTAGTCTCTACAGCTAGGACAGACAATCCAAAAGCCCAAGGAGGAATCGATTTAAGTTGCATGGTTTTCTGTCAGGGGCATAGCTGAGGTTGGTAGCAAACAGAGCACACATTTGGTTTGGGGGGGGGGGGGGGGGGGGGGGG
>NW_017729001.1:34053054-34069023 GCF_001723915.1 Gavialis gangeticus | reverse complement strand
GGGGGGGGGGGGGGGGGGGGGAGGCAACTCTTAGACTGGCTTCCACCATTTTTAAACCAGTCTGTGTGTGCCCAACTTCTGTTCTGGTGCAGGTGTAGACTGGTTTTGCATGCCAAGCTTCTACTCTGGTACAGGTGTAGACCAGTTTCCGATCACTTATACTGGTAAAAATGTCATGACAAGGTGCTGTCCTGCCTTCTGCCTCTTGTAAACCGTTATGGATTCATTCTCTTCGAAGCCGGGCCCTGGCTTTGCAACCTGCCCCGTCTGGGGGGAGCCAGTCCATTCAAAAGGGGGCTGACTCTCCCATTGAAGAGCTGTGCATGGGTTTTTACCGCCCATAGCTGCCCCTCTTCATGCAATAGCAGAAAATATGCTTTTTCCTTCTGAAGATTTGTGATCCACAGCACTCCTGGGCCAGAATAGGGCTGCCTGCTGTGCTTTCGAGATGCTTCATCTGCAGGGCTCTGCTTCTTGGGGCTGTTTCTAGGATGAATGCTGCTCAGGGAGCAGAGGAGAACAGCAATGCTGCGAAACGTCTGTAAAAAAAAAAAAAAAAAGAAAAAAAAAGAAAAAAAAAGCCCTTGGTGTCTCTACGAGTGTCACCTCCTCGCTATAAAAATATTAATTATATTTCCTCTACATCTCCTAATGAGAGACTATTTGGCAAACATTAGCAGGTAACTAGTCAAACATAACATACTGCAGAGGTCTGGGGCTTTTTAAATTAAATCCTATCTCTATTTAAGTGCCCCGGAGTGCCGCCCCCTCTGGCATGCCCAGATAAAAGCCCATAATCGTCAATGGAGTGGAATGAAATGCATTGTGGATTCCCCCCTTCGCTGGTTCCCGGCTAAATAAAAATATTGTCAATACGTTGCCATGGGGAATTCAAACGTCTCCAGGTGGAGCATACGTGTCAGCTGCTGGGGGGGCTGGTTCAGCTTCCGTCTTCATTATTCGCAGCCTTTCTAACCAGGGTTTCATTTCCCGGCTTCAGCTTGGTTTAGTTAAACCGACCGATGGTTTCGACCTGGGCAGGCCAGTTCCCTGGCGGGGGGCGACTCAAGCTGGCACCTGGCATTTGCTCCAGGACCAGAGATGGGAAACACTCGACAACAGGGGAACACAAGAAGTACTACCACGAACGCTTGCTCTGCTCTCGCCATGCGCAGGATCATGGCCTGCTGCTCGAGCCGGCCCCCGTGATGGTTACACGTGCAGAGCCAACCCGCAGGGCTGTGGTAAGGCAGGTACAAGTCAGAAAATGCATGGGGATCCAGGATCCCCACATCCTACATCCAATGGCTACAATACCATCTGGAGGAATAGAGCAACCCTGGGATCTTGTAAGGGTAGATCCCAAACCAGAGCAGAGCATCAGCTGGGTTTCTACACGGGGTCTTGGAAGGAGTTTGGCACCCTGAACCCGCTCCCCAAGGGGCATGAGTGACCGTGTCTGGGGGTCATGGTCAACTCAAGGGTGTAGGGAGGAGAGGACTGCTTTGGGCTGGTGCAGAGTCACAGCCTGGGAAAAAGGCCTCGTGCACTACTGCTTTGGGGTCCACAGAGGAGGAGAAAAGGCGAATGAAAATGTGAACAGTGACCCTTGCAGACACTTCAGGGAACCAGCTTCCATGCCCAGATGGAGGATGGCTATTACAAGGCAGAGACTTGGACCAAGAGCATCAAATTCACCTCCACTGAGTTTAAAAAGTCCTCATGTGCAAAGGCAGAGACCTGCTGCAGGTCCTCCTTGGTGAGGAGGTATTTTATGCTTTGGCTCATGTGGCGGCTCTTCGCTGCAGTCTGACCAGTCTCAAGGGCGAATTAAATATTTCATAGACAAAGCAGCTCTGATGGCTTTCAGGAGGGTTAGACGAAGGCACCACCCACCCAAGTCTCACCCTGACCCGAGTCTTGGGAGGACTGCCTTGGTCATTAAGTGACACCCGGGAACATTGCAAACCCAACAATCATCCCTCACTTTAATTCAGCAGGATCCTAAGCAGAGTTTAGGCCCGTTCCCAAAGGAAATCACTGTTATCACCCCTGCTTTACAAATGGGGAAGGCAAGGCATGCAGAAGCAAGGGGAATTTGCCCACGGTCCCCCTACCAAGTGCAGGCATCCTGCAAGCTTCAGGGCCCTCCTGCCAACGGAGCAACAACTAATGGAAGAAGCAGTTTACTACCCCAACACAGAGGTGCTCCTCATCCATCCCATCGCGACACTGGCCTGGGCTGCCCCTGCTCGGTTTGCAAGATAGAAGAGGATCAACTGGACGCTGTGGTATGGCTAGAGGCTTTATTGCTTCTACAGCAAAGTATGTTCAAAAGCTCCTTCTTCCCACGTAAGTCATGTCAGGACAGTCATTGCACAGAGCCCAAAAGCCAGACGTGCTTGGCATATTTTAGCAATGGGTTGCATTACACAAGAAAGGTCAGCTCTCACCCTGCAGACACAGGCCCCACAGGTCTGCGGGATGCCCCCTTCAGAGCTCAGCCCCCTGTGCTCATCATCTCCTGCATTCACAAGGCATCCCACAAAACAGGAAGCTCTCTCTCAAAAGCAAAGTGTGAAAAGCCTAGATATTGGGGGGGAAGGGGCCATCTTGGAGATCTGGCCCATTTTGTCTGCAAAAGTTATTCGCGTAGCTCGAAGTGAACGAGTTAGCCATTCAGAGAGGCATTTCAGGGAAAAGAGTTAGAGGGGAAAACAAGCAAGACCAGTTCCTCTCTTTTCCCCTGCACGCACGGAAAGGTACGTTAGCCTCTTTCACTTTGCCAAAGGCAAAAATTAACCTTATGCAGCTGCACACGAGCAACGCCATCGCTACGCCCCAGTTCGGCTTGCGATTCCAAGCGTGAGCTCGACTAACAAGCACATCAAGAGGCAGTAAAAGCAGCAGCGCAGTTTGTTATCGCTTTGCAGAACATGTTACCTTTGGGTCGGGGAGAAAGATTCAGACGTGTAATCTGGATTTATTTATTTTTGATCTGGAGCTACTCAAAGGTGTCCTCTTAGCAGGTATGAGTGTTAGCCTCCCGTTATATCGCTGCATGCTATCACCTCGGGATGCACGCGGCGTTGTAGGGGCCCTATGCACGGAGCACGCGTGGGTATCAGAAGGACCCAGGTCTCACGGGAACGGGCTCTTTACGCCAAGCTCACTGTTTGCTTTGATTTATTCCGGGTTGGTTTATTCATTCTCCATAAGCTTTCAAATCAGTGCGACCAAATCAGGAGGAGGACAGGGTCTCGCTATAAAGTGAATACCTTGCCTAGGGAGACATAACAAGTCCTTTTCCTTGCTTTTACTGGTCCATTCTTTCTGTTGAAAAAGACTGGGCATATCTAATTCAGTGTTGTTATGAATCCCATATGTGGCTTATGGGCAGAGGAAAAAGCAGTAATTAAGTGCAGTTGCGACTTAAAAGAATTGAGGGCATATGCTTCTCTCTCTCTTGCCTAATATCTGGCAAGTGCCTTGTGTACCTACAGTCGCCTGCCTCTGCAATTCAGCTGAATTGGAAGTTCCTCTAAACAAATAAAAATGAATATGTACTGACTCTGTCTCCCCAAGAGTTGGCAGCAGCTCCCAGTCCAGGGCTGCACCCTGGGGACTGCCACAATCAGATTTTGTAGGATGCCTTTTGTCTTGCAAAGGCTTCTGTACCATGAAGTACCTGCCAGAGCCCACACACGCAGCTGGGGTTTCCCAGGCATGCGCCACACTTAAGATTTGCTTAAGTTAAAAAACAACAGCAACAAAACCCCCAGCAACTCTAAACCTAGGGTTAAAGACCAAGAACTGGGTATGTGATGGCTGGAGAAAGGCAGTTAAGTGAGGATGCTCTTATTGCCTAAAAGCACAGGAAAGATTTGATAGTGCAAGCGGGGGAGCCTGCACTCGAGCTCTAGGCTGGACAGCATTAAGTCACTGCATGCGTAGCTTCCCTTTGCTTTTCCACAGCCCCATGTTGCCCTGGCCTACAGCATTTCACAACCCGGTAAATTCGGAGCCATCTCAAAAGCAGATGCCCCCCCCCCCCAAAAACACCACCTTTGCAGCTGGATTAGGGCTTTGCATGCTCGATTAGTGCCTCATACATGTAACTTGCTGAACATTAGCACTGCTTCCCAGGCTGTGCAGCCCCCCTGCTTTCTTGCTAGCATGGTATTTCTGCTTTCCCACAGTCCAGCATCCTAGCTCAGAAGGGAGCTGCTCCTTTAATGCTTTCCCAGGCACGCTGCGGAGGTGCTGCTGGTAATTATCTGCAGGCAGCAGCAGGAGCAGAAACCCTTTCCAGACTCTGAGAGAGAAAGGTCAAGCTGCTCCTTTTTTAAGGGATAAAGGACCCCGGGCTTCAGCTATGCCTCTTATTTGCCTTTCCCTGTATAGTGTTACAGGATAATTATTCCTGCAGCAGGGTTGAGCCCTTGAGAGTGCTTCACTTCTTGTCCCTCTTCACCTCTGTGCAGGGAATAATACTTCATATCCCCAACCCCACAAGCTCCTCTAGAGACAGGCCCCTCAAGGCTTCATGTAGGCACAGAAAAGTGACTGTTCAGAGCATCTACAGAGCAAAGCTCCAAGATCAGCAGCTCAGCTCAGCTCATCTCTGCTTCCCCAAGTGCTGCAAGCCCCCCTCTAGCGCCAAGTAGTTTTCTATAAGAACAGCTAGCCTCTATTTTCTAGCAATTGTGCCCTGCTGAGCTGAACAACCCCTATCACCACCAGATTTTGGTACCAACTGAGTCATGTGGGCACTACTGCTTTATACCTGCTGGGGTGGGAGGTGGGGCTTACCCCTGCTTTCTGGTTCCTGATAGGCTGTTGCACACTAGACCAGGTGACCCAGATTTCAGGATAAAAGAGTTTTGAGTGGCTTCAGGTCAGCTTTTTCCTTTGGAAAAGGAGATTGCTGAAGGTGGCTCTAGAACTGGGGAGGGATTTTTATTTATTTATTTTGCTTGTAGCTGGTTTCTTTGAGAGGCTGTGCTGGGTAGGGCTGCTTGCAGGCTGTAGACTCTGTTGCTGCTTCTAGAGCATCTGGTAATTGCTTTCTGCACCCTGAGGCTGGCTGATCATAGGGCTGATGCAGCATAGAGGGTATCCTGGGGAAGGCAGGAGACTCCTTACTTGCTTTGGGCCCTAAATAAAGGAATAGGGGCAGTGTTGCATAAGCACAGGGTCTTTATCTAGTGCTAATAGTGATCTCTCAGGTCACTGGAGCTATGGATATGGGTCTGTCCTACAGTATTTCCCACAGCTGTGGGGGTAGGGACTTCTCCTGCTGGTCCTCGCTCCTGACCTAGAGAGCCCAGGGTCCTGCACACCCCTTTGTGTTCCTAGTTAAAGCAAACAAGGTTATTTGGGTAGATGTGATATTTTTTTATTAAATCAATTAAGTAGCTGGGAAAAAATGTTCTTTGCAAGCTTTCAAGCACAAATGCCCTTCTTCAGGCAGAGGGAGAGTCTGTCTGAAAAAGGGTGTTTGTGCCCAAAAGCTTGCAAAGAACAATATTTCTAGCTATGTAGTCAATCTAATAAAACAGATCACACTTACTTAAACTGTACTGACTACATAGTTGGAAGAATTGTTCTTTACAAGCTTTTGGGCACAAATACTCTTCTTTGGGCAGACTCTCCCTCTGCCTGAAGAAGGGTGTTTGTGCTTGAAAACTTGCAAAGAATATTTTTTCCAACTATATAATTGATGTAATAAAAGATATCACATCTACTCAAAGATCCTCTGTCCTTAAACCAATGTGGGTACAACCAACACCCCCAAAACATGGTAGATAAAGCAAAATCTCTCTTTAGCACAGTGTAGTCACAGCTGGGGAGCCTGGGAGAGGACTAAAGCTGCTCTGCCCGTGAGCCTGCCCAGGTGATACCAGGCCACAGCTTTTGCCTGCCACCCCACAGAAACCTTTAATCCACTCGTAAGCAAAGCCCCTGAAATGAAAAACTGTCTCTGCTCCATGCTCCCTTCCACCTTGTCCAGGAGACACGGAGGGGCTGGAGACCGAGCCCAGCACATGATAACCTCCGCTCCATGTATTTTGACTACATCTCTAGTAGCTTTGCATTCCCACACATCCCTCCCTCCCCAGTTTTCCTTGTTGTTCTCTCCATCTAGAGGATCATTTTTCAGACAGCCCCAGTGCTTTGCCCTGCAGTCAGACTATTTAGTCTGGTTTTGGTGACCCTGTCTGACTGTTCATGAATAAGCTCTCAGGTTTCTCTTTTCTCTTGCAATCACCGCACTTCTTTCTCTCTCTCTCTTTTTTTTTTTCCTAACAAATACATACCTTCAAGACCGTAGCCTTTCAAAAGGACTTAAGGTAGTCTCATTCTCCCTCTTTTACACCGAGAAAAATACTTAGAATAGTGCTGGGATTTGCATTCTTTTATAATTGAGCTGTACGGGGTATTAACTTCCGTCTAAGTCTCTTGCAATGGTCATTCGAAGCAAATATTTACTGCCCCCCTCCAACCCCGTGAAATTTATGGGTAGCATTGATTCTTGAGATAGAGGTGCTGTTAGTCGTCTTTGGAGAAAAGATGATATCATGTTTGTCTTCACGAGCGGGCTCTGATAAAGCCCACTGTGTTTCTGATGCTAATTTGGAAAGCTTCCCCCCCCCCCCCAAAATAAAAATTCCCATAAGCTCTTCTCTTTGTGCTGTTCAGCCATTGTCCGTAGCCCTTAGCAAGAGTTTGCATTGTGCACGCCGTGCAGAGTCAGCAGAAAGAAGTGTTCCCAGCTCCAAATAGATGTCTATGACTATTCACCAGTTAATTTTGTTTTAATTGCTACGCGCGAGTCAAAGTAGCTGATCGCTCATCATGGATTTAACATCCTAGGCGCTATTCTACTAGCTTTATAAAAAAAAAAAAAAAAAAACAAACAACAATGCACCGAAGGAATTAAAATATTTCTAGAAGAATTGGGTTCCCTAAAGGGTTAAAGAGGCAGGCTAGCTTTTCTTCATAAATAATAAGAAAAGACTATATTTTAAAAAAGGGTAAAATACAAGTGAGTGATGCCACATCATATAAAATCTCTAGAGCCTCACACTCCAACCTATAAAAGTGCTGACTGTGACAAGCTGGTGGGAGCCTTCATATTGATCAGGAAATAAAAGATAAGCTGTGCATGCTGTTTTGCTTGAGTGCACCAGGATATTCGCATTCATGCCAGTGCCATACGGGCCTCTGAATTTTTTCGGCCTACCGCAACATGCAGTCCTTGGGAACTCATCTGCTGCACTTAATAGTCTGCACTAATTAGCTATTTATGAGTCAGGTTTTATGGGTTGGCTGGGGCCTGGACTTTTAAAAGGGTCTAAGAGTTCGGTGCTCAACCATCACGGCTGCCGTTTGGGATCTGAGGGCCTCGCGGCTGGCAGGGATCTGCAAATGATCCCTGTTTTGATATATCCAGATTTGACGCGCTTGTTCCATCCCTGTGCCCGTGCAGGAAGTCTGTTCACACCCCTTCGTGGCCCGTGGCAGGGAAAAAGTTGCTTTCTGCTTCCTTGGCACTGCAGGCCGTGGGTGTCATCGCCACGGTTTTAACGTGCAGTGCTAGAAGTGGGGCGACAAGGGACTTTGTGTCTTCCTAGGGAGATGGACGCATTTCGGAGATGGGCTCTCTTTACAGAGGCACCTGGTAGGAAAACAGCAGCAAATGCCTTTTCATTTCTTGACTGTTCCTGCAAAACCCAGTCTCCTCCATCCCCTTCCACCCCACCACCTAGAAAGCCTTTCAAGTGGAACAGCCTGCAGCTATTACAATAAACACCTCAGCCGCAACCTGTCTCTCATTTGCATATGAGCAGCCTTAATTTTGATGAGATATGCAAATGTATGCAAAATGAAATTCATCTCATAATGACACAAGGCGATTAAACAATTTTTATGCTTAAATATTCTGTTTAATGAAATCAAACAGACCCGTGCGTGTGACAAATTCGCCTCAGCATGG
Source organism: Gavialis gangeticus (assembly GCF_001723915.1). Classification (NCBI taxonomy): domain Eukaryota; kingdom Metazoa; phylum Chordata; order Crocodylia; family Gavialidae; genus Gavialis; species Gavialis gangeticus. The sequence continues at coordinate 34,061,024 of NW_017729001.1, read as the reverse complement.
AGAAATTAGTGGATATCAAAAAACTAACACAGAATCCCAAGCACAGAGCGCACTGCACTGGGCATTGCAATTGCCTCTTTGGCATGAAAAAGGAGCAGTGTTTTTGATAACCAAAGGAACTGGAAATTATATTATGGGGAGCTGCTAAAATAAGTTTAGAGGCAGGGCACTTTGTTTCCTGCTCTCGGAAGGAGCCCCGTGCTCGGTTGCGCCGTGGCCATCTTTTATTTATGTTCCAGATGTAATATCGAGTCCGCGCAGGCTGCAGATTGTATTTAGATAGTTCTGCTTAAATGAGGAGACAATACCACGTTGGGTCTGTGCAATGGCAAACAATGCATCCTTGGGGGAGCCGGCGCTGGCCCCGCAGTGTGCTTGTCTGGCGGCGCCGGCCTGCGGTGCTGCCCATCCGTTCGGGACCCCGGTGGCACGCTGCTGGCAGCCGCTCGGCTCTCCCCAAGTCCATTCCCGGTGTCAGCCGCTACGAGCTGCTGTTTGCTTTAATTATGTTCCTGTTTGCTAGTGCTGCATAGATTTGTTTTATTAGATACAGGAGTATAAAGCAGTGAGCTTGGACATGCCTCCCCCTACACTTCAGCACTCTATTTAAAGCTTATGACAGACTCATTAAATGTTTCCTTTGCATTTTTCTGCAGCCTGATGATGTTCTCCAGCCTAACCTCCCACACAAGAGCATCCAGCTATAGGCTGTGCTGATGACAAGTCTTCCTCCTGAGACCGACAGACGGGGCTACACGCCAGCTCCCGCCATGGGCCATCCGTGGGCCTGGGGCCTCAGGGATACGTTCGGATGGCACGGACTGAATTGCACCTTGCACCTGGTGTAAGACTTGGGCGTTTCCTCCTCCCAAAATGGTTCCACTGCCACGTCTTTCAACATCCTACATTCACGGGGTGGGGAGGGCACCTCCAGGGTCCCTTGCACCAATGCAACAATGCTGCTCCTAAATCACCCCGGATTCCTCTTGAAAACCTCCATCCCTCCCTGGGCAGCTGTTCCTCTGCTTCACGGCTTTAACAGCAAGGAAATTTTTCCTGGCGTCTAATCTCAATCCACTTCGCTGCTGTTTAAAGCCATTGGTTCGTGTCCTGTCCTCGCAGCAAGGGAGAGAAGTTTGTTCTCCTTCTTTCTAGCAGCCTTCCCTGTTTTCCACAAGACATAGCTACAGGCACAGCTCCCCTTGGTCACATCTGATGTCTTGGACAAGGAAGGCTGGTAAAGAAGCAAACACCCAGGCCCCTACGCCGTGAGTTACCCCCCTTGCCTATTTGGCTGAGAAGCCTTGAAAAGGGGTGGCCGGTGAGCTCTGGTGCCAGGGCAGAAAGCCAACGTCTAGGGAGAGCCTCACTTGATTTGCCTTGGGTCGCGTCGACGTTGGCCCATCAAAGGGATGCTGCACGTGGCAGAGTCGAGACTGGAGAACTCGGCCCAGACTTGATCTAGGGCTCATCTGTGACCCCGCCGGCATGCTGCTGGGGCGGCAGGGGCACGAATGCAAGGAAGAGCGGGTCCTGCCTCGTCCATCGCAGGCAGGGAGTGGGGACATGTCACCACAGACCACAGTGAGATGGTCGTCTCTGGAAATCACTCACCCATGGGCGAGCCAGGCACTGTGAGCTGGGTTAGAAGGCAGGTGGGTTGGTTTCCTCTTCTGGGGGGCAGGGCGAGCAAGCGGGAAAACTGAGTTTCCACTAAACTTTTTTTCCTCTTTTTTTTTTTTCGGTGCCTGGAAAAGTTTGACTTTTGGCTGAACTCCCCCACCAGCGCATGCATCCTGGATGATTTCACCTGGTAAAATGGGTTGTTTTGAGAAGCATCGTGGCAAATCCAAGGGGTGTGGCGGGAGGGAGGAACAGAGCAGCTGAGGTGCTTTGCCAAGAGCAGCAGGAGTTAGCAAACGGCAAGGGCTTGTTCGAAGCTGCTGCAGCTGCAGCTCCAGCTCCAGCCCGGGGTTGCCATCAGCAAAGCTTTCCTTGCCATGCTTTGCATTGCATTTCTCTCCTTGATGGGGACGGAAAGAGGCTCATGGTGTCAGCAAGCCGGTGCCCCTTTGCAGGCGGCTGGCACGAGACATGGGCCCTGCTCGGTTCCCACGGTGCCCCGGCTACTCCGTGCACAGGTATCCTCTTTCCCCTTCCCGCTGGCTCTGTTTTGATCCCCCAATTTTCGAGGCACCTGGACTGTGATCCTGCTGGACGCCTCGGGGGAAGGAGTTTGTTTTCTAGGGAGAAGGAAAGGTTTTGGGCTTGTTCCCAGTTGGACTTCATGTTCTTCCTTCTCCTTCCTATGTGGTATTCTCAAAGCTGAGGATGGAATTCAACATTTCCTTCCCCAGAGCATGGAAAGAGCCTCTTTCCAAGACTTAAACTCATGTAGGAAATATAATCTGTGTGTTTAAATGGGAAAAATGTGGCCCAGCACAGTTCACTCCTATTATCATGCTGGAAGGAGTAAAACGTCCCCCAGTGACAACGCCAAACTTGTTAGCGTTAATGATTTGTCCAGATTTCATTCCATCCCATTTCCCGTTCAGATATGGGGGAATCAGGGTAACTAGATACCCGTCCCATGTGTTTTTCTGTTTTATTTTGCTGTGGACTATTTTTATTGCAAAGAAGTGTGGAGAGGAAATTGCTGCTGATGATTTTCCCATATCCCAATTAACTTGCTTTTGCTTAATAAATACGTAAACTCACAACCGGTGTCTCAGAACCTGAGGTATTGGAGTTGGGGAAGATCTGCCAGCTTACTGCACCTTCCTGTCCGGCGCAGGACTGTGCTGGCGTGTACATTTTCAAGCACAGCTTTTGGGGGTTTTGTCTTTTTTTTTTTTAATGAATGTCTGAAAAAGGGGGATGTTCTGTGGCTTCCCGGCCTGCCCCGCCTCCACATGAGAGAGATGCTCATGGCGAGAGGTACCATCTTAAATGTTCCACTTTTTTCCCCAGTGCAGCCCTGCAAGCCATTGCTGCCCCCCCGTGCAGTGCACATGTCTTCCCCAGCATGGACCGCACGCCTCGCTGCGGCTCCGTAGCTCCTCCCTGCTTCCAAAATATTTCTATATTCTGGGTGTTTCAGCCTGAGGTAAAGCCTGTCACAGCTAAGTTTTGTGTGCTCGTGGGGGGATACCGAGGTCTCCGAGCTGGAAGGACCAAGCGGCCTCCCCCAGCCTGTTATCCCTGAGCAGGTGGGATGGAGCAGACCTGCCTGGTTCTGCCCTGGCTCCTATTTCAGCTGCTAACAAGCATGACGGAGCACCACAAAATCTGATTTGCAGCGATTGTGCTAAAGCCGCAATAAAAATAACAATAATACTTTAACACCTCTTCATTTCCAAAGCACCTTTCATCTGCGGATTTCAAAGCATTGTGCACACATTAACTAATCCTCCTGGGAAGGTAAGCAAGCGATTACACCTACCTCAAGGAGGGCACCCGACATCGCACAGAGCTGAAAACGATCCTGGACGCTGGGCGGGGAGCCTTGTGAGCTGGCTGGCACCAGGGAGCACAAACGCACAGACACAAAGGTCAATGCACAGACAAGGTCAAAGTGCAAACCCTACTGCCACGTCCAGACCCTGCAACACACCTCCTGGCTGCCTGCTTCTGGCTCACCCCATTGCTACTTAGGTCGGAGGAGCTCCATCTGCTCCTTGCAGCCTTGGGCCAACCGTGCTAGGGGCTGTACAAATGCACAAGATTGCAGCAAGCCCCTGGTGATAATAACCACGTCTGCTGCAGGCCCCAGACTTGCCTGAGGTTTGACAGATTTCCAGGCCATGACACAGCACCCTGCTTAAGGAGCGTGAGGACGAGTCCCATTACAGATCAGCTTGTCTGCCCTGGTCCCCCGAGTCCTGGGACCCGGCTCTGCAGGTCGCTCCGGCCGGGGAAAGGGCGCTCGGCATGTGCCCCGCTTCAACGGCCCCGAAACGCCTGGAAGGAGGTTCTCGTCCCCCTGCTGCCAAAACCCGCACGGCGCTCGGAGCGGCAAGCCTGGTGCTGAAACGCGGAGCCCTGCCAGGCCTCGTAGCACAGCCGTGATGTCACAGCAATAAAACTCCCCCGAAAAACAATTCCCTCCGCGTTTAGACGTTAACTCTCAAGAGGGATGAAGCGGGGGGCAGACGGAGGCACACAGGGCCCAGGCTTGGGGTGGTGCATGGCCTGGGTGCTGCTTCGGTGCAGCAGCCATCCCTCTCTAAACCCCGCTGGCTTGTCTCTGGATAGTGCATCACACTATGAACGCTGACCCAAACCCTAGCCGGAAGCATCGAGGGTCCCGCGGCCATTTCCACTGCTGTGCGGCTCACGTAAACCGTTGCTCCATGTCACTGAGCACGTGTGCAGGCGTCTTCCCTCCACGCGCATCTTCCGGGCACGTACTGTCCGTGCTAGTGAGAGGAGAAGGTGTCTTGCGGCATCGGCCACAGCACGAAGCACGACTCTCCGGGTGATGGTCCCGGAGGGGCAGGAGAGTTATGAGGTTGCAATCCTTAGGAAGAACTTTGTTTTTTCCTTAGCTGGAGCTTTTCGGCTGAGACCGAGGTAGATAAAAGCACGGAGGTGGTACTCATGCTCCTGGGCAGCTTGGAATTTGCCTTTGCAGCTGGAACAAAACCCCAGGACACCACGCATGGGAGTGGGCGATGCTGTATGCAATTGTAAAGCAAAGGCGACTGCACAGAGCTTGCTCTTCCTGATGTGCAAGGAGGGTGTGCTAGGGCCAGAGCAGCCACCACTTAACCAAGGTCCTTCGCCTCGGACGTGCCCCTGCGCCGATGCCGACGCGCCTTGTTACAGCTTCCACCCGCAAACGCCGCCCCAGCGACGGGCGTGGGACCGGTGCCGCGGTGCTCGTGCTCGGCCTGCTCTTTGCATCTAAATCATTCCTGAGGCAGCAAGTTACGGCCTGAAAAGTCTTTAAATTATCTGAGAAAGTTTATGAACTTTCACAGCATAAAACGAATGTGACATTCCCTGGGTATAATAAATGTTCATCAGCAACGGCTCGATCCAAACAACCTTGCCGTACAAAGCCATCGGGCCATGAAAAACCTTTGACAAAACAATCTCCTTTCAGGGTGGCTTTGCTGGGATTAAAGTTGATCATAATCACACGGCCTTGCATTTTGACCTGGTTATCCCTTTTTTTTTTTTTTTGACAATTTACTGTATATTTCTAATATTTCACTCTGGAGGGAAAAAAACTCTCTTTTTCTCAAGGTAGCTGGTGTGAAGCTGCTGTATTCATTCTTCTCTACCAATTTAATTGGAGCAGGAACAGTTGGTACTTAACCTCCTTACCCCACTGCTCTGTTTTATCAAGTGAAAAGCATGCTTTTTCTTTTTGAGCCTGGTGAGGATGGGCTGTGTCCAGAGAAGATCCCGTTGCAAGGTGCCTGTGGTCCATGGTTGGTGATACGGGCTTGCTTTTGGGGCCTGACTTGCCATGCTCCAGCCCCCCGTGGACTCCAGTTCTTTAACGACCCGTGGACGTGGCACATCCAGCGGCCCGGCCAGGTCCCGGCTCTGCCTTTTCCTAAGGGCCCAAGCGCGCGGCACTTGAGCTGCTAGACAAAGCGGATGCAATTCTAAGCTCATATCACGTTACTGTAATCTGAGGGTAAAATTGTTTTTCTCTGTGACCTTGTTACAGCCATTTGTGAAGTCTGTGGAGAAAACTGCATGTCTAAATCAATCCTCCCCTCCAAAGGAATCGCTGTTTCTCTCTCTGAAGTAAATTAAAAGGGAACATAAAGGGGAAAAGGTATAATGGGGCTGGCGGGCTTTTGCAAGGACTCTCTGAAGCTTCCCCGGCACGGTGGCGTGCAGGCTGCGGCATGCCAGCTCCAGGCAGGGCCGTCGCTCGGGTGCAGGGGCTCACGCGGCAGCGGGGGTAAGCCGCTGCCTTTGCCACAGGGCAGGGTCCTGCCTGGGGTTGCATGTGAATTAATTCGCTTTTGCTGTGGTGAGTAGGTTGTAGACGGTGCCAGAGCCAGTGGGAGGCTCCCCAGTGAGTCTCAGTTGCATTAAAAAAGCAGGGTTTAGCAATCAGCCTGAAGCCATGAGATGCTGTAAGCATGCATGAAGTGCCCTTCATGTCCCCAGCTGGCCAGGCTTGGGTCTGAGCCTGAGCATCCCGAGGTGTTTGGAGACCTCCTACTCCTGCCTGGCCCCTTTGCCTGGCACGGCTGCAACTAAGCAGGCATCGGGCCCTTGGGGCGGTGGGTGCTGGGTCTGTACCCCACAGCAGAGGCTTTCCCTGAACACATCTGTTGTGGGGGGAGATGGAGGGAGCCGAAGAAACTCCTCCATCCATCCGCGCTGATTTACGGCACCGAGCAGAGCATGCCATCGGGGTGCACGCGCTGAGCTCGCCAGTCGCCGGCTCCGGTAGAGGTCTCCTCGTGCCCCGCAGCTGAAATCCTCTGGTTCCCAGGCACGCGGTTTGGATATTAGTGGCTGGAGCAGGAGGGCCTGAGCATTGCACCTGGCCCCTCTGTGTGGGAGACAGCTGCTAGGAGAGACGGGAAATGAAGGGAGCAGGGAAAAGCCATGCGAGGAAGCAGGGGGAGAGCAGCGGGGAGATCCCTGGGTGGGGATCCCGGGGTCCCCCCGGCACCAGCACCCTGAAGGCCCCTGCACGCTCTCCTAATGCTCGGTGCCAAGAGGTTGCGGGAAGGCGATCCACTGCACTTGGAGATGAGATCAGCACTGGTGGAGCAGAGCACCTTCTCACAGCAGCCTCATGGGAAAAGCAAGACCTCCGGCTGTGGTTCACCAATTCCCTGGCTAGGATGTCGCTGATGGAGCTGTTGCGAAACCCAGCAATTTGCTTCGGAAATGGGGCAGATACCAACAGGCGAACGCTGCCAGAGTCTGTCTGTGAGCCAGCAGTGCCTGCCGAGGCCCAGCTGCGTGCTCGGTGCCCAAGAAGGGCCCCTGCCCAGGGGAGCAGGGATGTGCCACACGGTGCAATCCTGCTCAGAGAAGCAGTGCACGGGCACCATCCTCCACTGACTGCTCCCCCGTAGTCGCCTTCTTTGTGCTGGGGCTTTGCACTGCCGCGTGGCTGGTAGGAGTGTGGGCAAAGCCAGCATCACTGCAGCTGGCTATGCAGCGTGGACAACAGGTTACCGTGTCCGCGGGCGCAGGGAAAGGCAAATGGGGACCCTGGGTCTGAGTGCGGTCTGTGCTGCTGCAGCCGGCAGGCCAGAAAATCCCGCTCTAGCACTCATCGAGCTCCATCTTCAGCCTGGGCATGGGGTTTGCTTCTCCTGCTCTGGCCGTTTTGCCACGGACGTAGTCGTTTCCTTCTTTCAGCAGCTCCCTGCAGGGCTCTTTGCCTTCGTGGTGCAACTGCCTCCTCTGCAGAGACATGCATGTCCCAGGCAATGTGGGGTTTGGAGGGGATGCTTCTCCTTGGTCAAGCTACTTCTGATGCGGAAGCTGGCCCCAAGTCTCACCCCTCTGCCATGCTGGTCTGGCTCCATGTGCAAAGGGAAGGGACACATCAGCCCGACAGCTGCGGCCGCTCCAGGGTCCCCAGGGTGGAGGTGTGTTGTGCACCGACTAGCACTGAGCTCAAACCAAGCAGCTTGGCAATTCAGTTCCCATTCGCACACAGAGTTCAGCAGCTCACTTGACCCTCCCTGGACTGAAACCTGGGTGCAAACGTGGCTTCGTATTCTACGTTTTAGCCGCACTCCAGCCCTGCGTGTGGCCTCAGGGCTGCCAACGCATGCGGCGGGGTTATTCCAATGCACCCAGAGGGTTTATTGCAGTGCACCCGGCGGCAGGCTTGGTTATGCTTGATGCACTCGACGCCTGGTATTTGACTCGAAAGACCGTCTCAGGGAAGGCCATGCAGTGTGTGCACATTGGAGGCACATGCTGCAAATCAGAGCATCTCTGGGAGGCGAGTTGCACGCATAACCTAATGT
>NW_017729001.1:34015832-34048054 GCF_001723915.1 Gavialis gangeticus | reverse complement strand
GCGGGTTTATTCCAATGCACCCAGAGGGTTTATTGCAGTGCACCCGGCGGCAGGCTTGGTTATGCTTGATGCACTCGACGCCTGGTATTTGACTCGAAAGACCGTCTCAGGGAAGGCCATGCAGTGTGTGCACATTGGAGGCACATGCTGCAAATCAGAGCATCTCTGGGAGGCGAGTTGCACGCATAACCTAATGTGCTAGGAATGTGCGAAGGCTACCTTGGCCACTTATCGCTCCTCTGTGTGCTTGAAACAGCCCAGATACTGTCGGCTGGTCATCTGGATGGATCCTCCTAAATCAGGGCTTTGCTTTTCCTTCTCACTGAACACAATCCTATCTTCCTGGGGTTGGCTAGCAGCCAAACACAATCAGCTCTCTGAAAGACTAACTAAATATGTTCAGCAAAGGAATTTAATTAGCCTCTTTCTCTTCCACATGAAGCTTTAAAAAAAAGAAAGAAAGAAAAACACCCACCATCCTGCGTTCCAAGTCCGTCTCCCGGGCCCATTGTTGCATTCCTCTTATTCCCTATGGGTTTTTAATGTATATCTGGCTATGAAAGCAATGCCCAGATGAGGAGAGCTTCATTTTGCTTGTGTAAAGTGATCTTTGCAAATATTGCAGCAGAAAGAGCCATAGGTCCATCCTCTGCCTGAGCTAGGAGGAGTCAGTTTGAGCTCGAAAGCTTGTTTGGTTGGGATTTTTGTTTTGAATCTTTGCTCTCCTGAGAGATGAATCGTAGCTGCATGGGTTTGGCTGCAAGTGCCCAGTTTTTTTGCTGAAAAATATTAACGTGCGTGAGCATGGAGGCTGGTGTGTGCCGGTCATCGGAAGAGTGCACGCAAGTACAGTGTACCTAGCTACAACAACGCCGTACACTCCTACAATGCAAGAAGCAAGGGGAAGTAATTAACTCCTAGAAAATCACAGACAATGATTGAGAGGGACGCCAGGAGGTCACATCTCGTCCAGCCCCCTGGTCCAAGTAGGACCAGCCCCAACTGCATCATCCCAGACAAGGCTTTGTCTACCTGGGTCTTCAAAACCTCCAAGGATGGAGAGTCCACCACTGCTCTGGTCACCTTTTCCAGTGCTTCACTGCCCTCCTACTGAGAGTTTTTCCCAATATCCAACCTGGGGAGTAGGCAACAACAACTTCGCAAACTTGGCCAGTGGCATTGGGTGCCTTGGCATGCCGAGGCCAGACTCATCACCGTGAAAGAGGCCAAAAGGAGGTGGAGGGTACTCTGCACTTCCTGATGCATTCAGGCCCTTCTGGAGGTTTCTTGGGTGTGTTCCCTGCATCCCTTCTCACTTTTGCAAATCTTAGCTATTTTTTTTATTGTCGCATTAATACCAGCCAAAGCTAATGCTGCTGCTGGTAGAGCTAAGAGTTAAGAGGAAGGGATCATATCCCAGAAAATACAGTGAATGCAGCTTTTCCTGTTCATTCCTGCTACATTGTGATATATTTAAACTTTCATTTAGCATAAATACTGCAGGTCAAGCACCAGACAGATTCACCAGTTATATTTCTCCCTATTAGATGAAATATGTTTCTAATTTGGCTATGGTTTTGTTTTATTAGGCCTGTGGCAGCAAGGGTGACCCTGCTTCAAAATAACCTTTTCAGATGGCTGAGCCCTCGTCTTTGGCAAATGGAGTTTGATAAAGCAAAAATGTGCTGGGCGGTGTTTGAAGGGAGGGTTACATGAACCCAAATCCCTCCCTGGGTTGGACGGGGGCCCCGCTCAAACTTCTGGGTCCTCAGCGAAGCATTGTGCAAGAGGCACCGTACGTGCAGAGCAGAGCTACCGGAGCCAACGCACGTCTTTCCAAACTGAAGTGCTATTTATTTTTCACAGATGGAGGATTTGTGGCAGGGGATACCTGTCTCTGAAATATAAGATTTGCACTTCCTGGCTTGACACGACCTCGCCTGACAGCTCTTGGGTGGCGGGTTCGGCGGGGTGTGCAAGATGCCTTTTCACCAGAACCGCCGGCTGCTCCCCATGTTTTCACTACTGTAAAGGCCTGCTTGCTCCAGACCGGGGGCAAAAGCATCAGTCAGGATTTTTTTTCTTTTTTTGGGGATCAGCTTGTGCTTTTTCCATGTGGTGAAAACCAGGTAGATTAGTTATTTTTACTTTATGCCATTCCATTTTGCTCTTGGCTTATCTGATCCGCTTATTTTACCAAGGGCTTTATTTCCTTTAGGCTCTGCGGCTCTGAAGCTCAAAGTCTTTTTTTATTTCCTAAGCTTCTAAGAGACTGAAGGCCCCATTCAGCCTCTGTGTCAGATATACATCAGCTCTGATGGCTGCACGTTATCACTGGCGTTATCGTACATGCTTACAAATCCATGGAGAAGTTTAACAAGCAAGTAGCATGCGTCTACAGAAGTTTTCCACCAGATGCCAATGAGTCTGACGCGCGTTCTCCTCCTCGCCCCGACCGCCGCTGCATCCGGGCTTCCCCAACCCTTGGAAATAACCGAGAATACGTCCACTTCAAATGCTGTCTTCTAGGGTGATTTGGAGGGGACTGGAAATGGGGCCTTACTTCTGAAGCAAATTCTGCGCTTTCCCAAAAATTGCAATTTCTGAAGTGGCCTTTTGGTTGCCAGTGGCTGCCCTTTAATTCTGAGCTAACTCTCTCTTTCACCTTTCTGTGTCAATACCTGTAGTTTTGGCTCAAGTGTATGGAAAACGAGAGGTTTTAATTAATGAACCTGGGTTATGCAAATTTTGTCCCAGCCCCATGCCTGGGCATGGCTGCTCCAGGGCACGGGGCACACCCTGGGCTGGTCCCAAGCATGGACCGGACGAAAGGGAGCACCTTGTACCCTGCAACTCCATGCACGGCCGTATGAGACAGGCTGGATCTGGTCCTTAATTTCTTATCTCCAGTTCCTTCTCTCGCTCTTGCTTTTCAAGGAATCCGTATCCATTTCCAAAGGATGGCGACACACAAAGCTTTTGTCCCAGCTTCTGTTTTTAAAAGAAAAGAAAAGCAATTTACTTGATTAGCAAAGTCAAGCAATTGTCCTCTCTGAAACCAATCAGTAGTTAATTCTGAACTTGCTCCCAGTGCCTGCTGCCTCCACCCCCGAGCTGCGATGACAGGACCATATAGTTTTTCATGTAACCCTTGGAGTTTGCATTTTCTCTGCAAGCTGCTGCCAGCGCAGAAGACCCGGGATCCCTGTGCCAAGGCCTCGCAACACGGGGAGAAGAAGGAACTCGATCTGAAGGCAAAACAAAAATATAGCCAAGAGTTTGAACTGAAAAACCCAAGCTGGAAGAAACAAAATTTCCACCATCTCAGACTCATGGAACAGCCCGGGCTTGGCTAAGCACCAGTGGAGTTTGGAGTCAGAAGCATTGCTATGGATGAGTTAATCCATCTCTGACTGTGTCATTTTTGCCCATACCTGCCGCGCTGTTTGTTCTGTGAGCTTGCTTGAGATGAACAGCTGGACATTTCTTGGGAAAGGCTCACAGTTTCATAAACAGCATGAAGCATGGGGGTTGGCTTTCTATTTTTTTTTTTTTTTTCCTTCCATCCTCTCTTTTTGGACATTTTCCTCCCAGCTCCTTTGATAAGTCAGTGAGTCGCATGAAAGAAGAGTGCCAGGTCACGTAACTCGAGTGGAGGCAACAATGTGGGTGAAGGGATGTGGTTATTTTTATACAAGAATTGTTTTTTACTGAATGCAGGGAGATGGTTGCTCTTCTGAGACCCTGATTCACCGAAGTCCCATATGCCCAAGCTTAGAATAAAATGCATGCTTTAGCGCTGTCCCAAGAAGAGATGCTTTCTTGAACCGGTGACACAGAAAACAGTGGCAGGTGGCACTAGGAACACAGAGACACTCTCCACCCAAATGCTTTATGACTTTAGCAACAGAGGGACATGCAAACTTCAACACCCCTTACAAACCTTTAAAAGGTTGTGTGTTTTTTTGTGCCTGAGTCACTCCCAGAGGAAAGAGACATTTTCTATTTTAGACAAATAAAGGCATATGGAGGAAAGAAAAAACATCCCTGCAACCTGGGTGCTTAAGTTAAAGCAGCCATGAATCTCCTTTACCTTGCAAAGCATGGTAAAGCTTGCATTATTTCTAATTACTACCAAACACCCCTGAGTCTGGATGGGTGTGTTTACATGTGCATTTACTGCACAGTAATTTACTGTGCAGTAAGTTACTGAGCAGTACATGGGTTTTAGGCTGGCATCTACACGTGCAGGCATTACCGCACAGTAACCGAGTGTGTGGACTGCCTTGGGACTAAAGTTAGTTAGTCCACACACAGGGTTACTGTGCAGTAAGGCATCTACACGTGCCTTACTGCACAGTAACTAATCAGGTGTAAATTTGCTACCTGCATGATGCAGGTAACAAATTTATGCCCAAGTCAGCATAAGGTGCCATAGTTATTGCGCAGTAAGGGCGTGCACGTGTAGCTGCATGCCGTGACAGTGTAGTAGTTTTTGGTTGCTCCACAGTAACCTGTAAATCACTGTACAGTAACTGTGCACATGTAGACACAACTGCTGAGGTTTTAGGAAACTGAAAAAGCCTGATCTTTTTTTTCTAAAACAAAATTCTCACAGTGGGCTCAAACTCCAGAGAGATTTGTTTCTGGTGTCTGCATCAACCTCTACTGCAAGACGTTTGTGAACCCCAAACAGCTGAGTGTCCCTTAAACAGCTGAGTGAGAGGGATTTTGCTCATGAAATTAAATATTTTGCACACAGATAGCGATCCCCTTTTCCGAATCACCTCCTTAAACAGGTTGATGGATCTTCCCAGGTAGGCACGGAGCTCATGGCAAAGACGACCCAGGTCTTGTTATTTATTTATTTTAGGATGCGTGACAGAGCAAGGGTTTGCACAGCTAAAAAATAAACTATTTGAGTAATGCTTTATGTGCTTTTGTCCTTTGCTGACCTGTTGTTGGAAATCCCCCCTAGCAATAGAGACAGAAATAGCGAGGCAGCAACAAGATTGTGATGGTTAAATCGAAAGTCGGTAAGTAGGATTTTTTTTAAGAAGAGGCGGAGGACACACAGGACTGAAGGCTGCTTCATTTTCTCTTTTCCAGAAGATCATTATGTTCTTCACCCAGCAGCGCAGCTACACCAGTGGGCTGGTTGGTGTTATTAGCATAAATGAGATGCTTATCTATATAAACTTGAGGGTTTAATCTCCCAGAAATAATAGGATGGGGCTCTTTCCTTAATATCTGGAGCCTTGTAAATAACTTCCTCAATTATCGTTCTCATGTTGTGTATCCAGCGCCGCGTACATCTGTGTGGTTCATAACACTCGGTGCAAATCTCTGAACTTCAAATCCAGCTAATTGGGAGATTTTTTTTGCAGAAACCGTTTTCTGTGTTCAGTGTCCTCACTCAGAGAAGAACAGGGAGTGAAATCATAATGACACTTGCATTTACTTCTCACTGAACGGTGCCTAAGAGCTTCCCAAAAGCAGATCTCAACGCTGAGGCGTAGGGGCAACCTGACTTTGCCTGTCATTATGTGGTGACTCAGAGCTGGGAACGCAGCTGTAGATTCCCAGTTGCAGTCGCTACGCCCTGCTCTCTCCTTAAAGCTTCTAAGTTAAAATGAATCCAAGAAATAAATGAATCAAAAGGGGAGGAAACTCCTGATGCAGCTTACAGAGCTGGCACAAGCCTTGAAGGAGCCAGGGGACGGGTGAGGGGGCGGGAAGCTGCATTGCAACATCCGTGCAAGTGCCGTGACCAGCAAAAAGGCCAGATGACCCTGGAGAGGAGTGAAAGGCCCATGACCTTGATTCTTGCCTATGCTGTATGAATGGGCACACCCAGAAGCAGCAAAGCAAGCTCAGAAAAATGGGCCTTGAGTTGCACCTAGCCTTACCGATCATTGGGTTACCATCCGCCTGCTGCATGGGCTGAGCCCAGCTGCCATGCAGAGTACTGGGTAGCCTTTGACAGCTTTCCCAGTGAAACCAGAGCAGCAATCTGGTTGCCAGAAAGTAGCAGCCTGCGGCGAGCTGTTCCAGACCTGAAGTGGTTAATGTGAGGCAGAAACTAGCAATATTCCTTCGGCGAAAAAAGGAATGCCTAACTACAGACTTTATTATTCATATGGTATGTCTGAGACATTTATTGGCAGATTAACTACTACATTTGCAAAGGGCAAGTAAGGTTTGTTGAGGGAAATTAAAGCACAGTCTGTTGTTCTACCAGTCCCCTGCATTTCCCTGCAGCTTCAGGTAACCCTGGTGGAAGCTGGCGTGGGAAGACAGTTAAGCCTCTTGCTATGGGGGAAAAACAAAATAACCCAGTGACTTTGCAAGGTGGACTGGCTGTGGGCTGACGGCCCTGTCCCTGGCACCGCTCGGGGTGCTGCAGGCCCCTAACACTGAAACAGTGGGAGGAGTGCGCTGGAGGACTCCCACGGGAGGTGGCCACTGAAGCAAGCTCCTAAACAGAGCAAATGAAAATGAGGAGACAGGAGCTAACCAAGTCTTCCATCACCAGGCTGCATGCTGGTAAATCAGTCTTGGCCACCAATGGATTTAGAGTCCTTTTAACCAGTCCTTTTATCCCCGAGCTATATAACCCAGCTCCTCCAAGGAGGGAGCAGGAGTCGCTGGGCTATAGCTTCACGATGCAATGGCAGTTGTAAGACTCTGTTGCACTTGATTATAATAAATAGTGGCCCTGTGTCCCTGTCTTTGTTCCTGTTTTATAGCTGGAGCTATTGCACTAACAATATATATAAGCTGGCTGTGGCCAGGCTGTGAATTTAGGGCTCTCCACGGTGCATTCATGCAGCAGAGTGCAGGGGATGGAAGGAGGAGGAAGAAGGATGCAATATGGCTTGGCCCAGCCTTGAGCCGAGTTTAGGGCTCCCCTGCGTGGACATCCACATCCCAACTGAGCAAGGTCTTGGGAGCACCCTTGAGAGAGAAATACCCTGTCACCTGATACCACAGGGCGTGTCTACACATGCATTTTAATGTGTATTAGCCTATTTTAATGTGCATTAAAGCATCACTAAAACATGTGCTTTCCCTAATGTGCATTAAAATAGTCTGATGTGTGCACTAAAGCATCACTAAAAACCATGCTCTTTAGTTAAGCTAATATTCATTTTACTAGTACCTCACAATGGAGACATTAGATTTAATGCGCATTAACTAAAATACATTAATGCATGTGTAGGTGAGCCCACAGAGATGCAGGTGGCCATTTTAGTCTGAAAGCAAGTAGGAGGCAGAGTACATCTGCATCCTTGTAGACTAACTACAGTAGATATAGATACTAAGTTGGATATTAGGAAAAACTCTCTCACAAGGAGGGTGGTAAAGCACCGGACCGGCTCTCCAGAGAGGTGGTGGAGTCTCCATCCTTGGAGATTTTTAAGCTCCAGCTCAGCAAAGCCATGGCTGGGATGATGTAGTTGGGTCTGATCCTGCTTGGAGCAGGGGGTTGGACTGGTTGTGACCTCCTGAGGTCCCTTCAACCTTCATTGTCTCTGATTCTACTATCTGGCTGACACCAAAAGCAATAATGATGGGCTTGGGAGAAGTCTTTCACCTAGTAAGTTGTCAGTCCTGGATGTGGCTCTTACTGGGGAAAGTGGGGGGGACACGCTGCAAAAGTGACTTTTCTGTCCCTAAGTTCTGTGTTTCTCTGAGGAAAAAATACAAAACCCAGTTTCATTGCAAAACAAGATCTCTGCCAAAAGGTTTCTGGAGGAGGCATCTGTTCTTGGAGGGGTTTTGCTTACAATGGAAAACTTCCTTCATTGAGTGAAATTCTAGGTTTTGCTCCCATTGAGATGGGAGGAATTTTAATGGCCCTGAAAGCTGCAGAGTGATGCAGGCTTATAATGTTACAGAAATCTGCACCCTGAAGAAACCATTTATGAACAATTTATGATTGCTGGTTGGGGGGGGGGACCCCAAAACCATGCTAAG
This sequence comes from Gavialis gangeticus, assembly GCF_001723915.1. Lineage (NCBI taxonomy): Eukaryota > Metazoa > Chordata > Crocodylia > Gavialidae > Gavialis > Gavialis gangeticus. The sequence continues at coordinate 34,040,074 of NW_017729001.1, read as the reverse complement.
TGAAACCCTAGCTTTCACTTGTTCTTTGCGCAGGAAGGGCTAAAGAGACCTTCAGAGCCGGCTGGGTGGAATAAAGCAAGATGGGACAGTGCCCGATTTTACGGGAAGAAGGCTTTGTTTGATGCTGTTCAGCCTCGGATTAGAGTAGAGAGACTCCCATCCATCCACAAGACCCTGTTGTCAGCCCAGTTGACTCATTGCAGGGGCTGTCGAGAACAAGAGTCTTCTCTGCTGATTTATCTTAAGTTCCTTAACAACAACCAAAAAGAGAGAGAGAGAGAGAAACAAGCAAAACATCCTCTGCATTGGATCTGAGTAAAATAATTAACAATTCATCCCAGGCAACAGCACAAGTACCTCTGGGACCTTTACCCAGTGTGCCTGGCCTGTGGACCAGGGGAGCAGCGATGGGAGAGGAGAGGCAGCAGGAAAGTGTGGGACAGAGCAAGACAAGCCTCTTTGGGTAAATCTGATATCTTTTATCAGACCTACTAAAATAGTTAGAAAATTTCTTCTTTGCAAGTTTTCAGGTGCAAAAAAGGCATTTTGCACCCAAAAGCTTGCAAAGAAGAATTTTCCCAACTATTTTAGCTGGTATAATAAAAGATACCGTATTTACCCAGAGAATCTTGTCTGTCGATGTCCTGAGACCTATAATCCCCACCCCGGGGAACAGAGCAAATGCACCGTGTTTCTGAGACCTGTCTTCAATGTTCTGAGCATTGAAGACCCTGGAGAGCCCAGACATCTGGGGTTTGCTCTGGTCACTGGTGCAGTCCACCACGACAGCACCGAGATAAGCTCGCTCTTGACCTCGCTTGCTGCCCTGTCTGCAGCCTGGAGTTGCTGCTCTTTTCCTCTGTTGCTGGCATGGGTTGGGACAGAGGCTGGATGAGGACAAGGAGTCCGAAACCATCCAGCTAGTGGAACTGGAACATTTAGGCCACGATTTTGCAATTGCTTTCTCACATACTTCACTTGAAACGTGTGCGTCGTCCCACTGAAGTCGATAGCTGTGCTCACACAAGTAAATTAGCCAGGTGCCTATTCATGGAATCAGGACCTTAACTTGTTTTTAGCTTTCCCAGCTTGTTCTGAAGTCTCATTAGGCAGGGAGCATACCCCTCTCCCCTGACATCTCCATGCTAGGTCAGGCACTCGATTCCAAAACAAATAGAGATTTTTCTGGAAATGCCATTTATTTGTTCTAATTTTGATCTCTCCTTTTGCATTCTTCAGCTTAAGCAGAACCCGTGAAAAGTTTGGCTGGGCTGAGTGTTTGTGGAAAGGTTTTTAATTCCCCCTTTCCATATTTTTTCTCAAAAACAGCTACCTAAATCCAAACGAGACTTTTAAAAAAGAAAAACACCTTAAAACAGGTCACATTAATTTAGTAACAGGAGCCTTTGTACCAATGAAGGGGTCATAATATTCTTATGTAATAAGTCTTGCTTTATAAATGCTTTAATTCTTAAATTATATTGTTTTAATAAACAAGGCTGTAGACATGCCCAAGGGCAGCGTTATTCTCAGAAGAGTTTTCCAAGAAGGCTTGCGTTGTTGGGTTATTATTTCATGGCTTCCAAGTTCAGTGAGCGGAGCTATTTTTTTTTATGCTCGCGTTGCAGTTAAAACAACAACTTTTCAAATACTTTGTCAAGGAGATCAGGAATCAAAATGGAAACTATTTTCATAGGATGAGAAGTGTTGAAAGCCTCTCGTTTCATGCAATTAGCGTTGGAATCTGGGGCCCAGCTTGCATTCGAGAGAAGTCTTTTCAAATGGCTGCGTTAACAAGGGGCGGCGGTGGGGGAAATTCAGCTCCTTGCAGCTTTTTGTGGCAGTTTTCTGCATGAACCCTGGAAAGAACGGGGAAGGGGAGAGCTACTCCAGGGCAGAGGCAAGAGGGTACTCGCTGGCTTCTAGCACAGCGGCCCAACAAGACTTATTTGGGGATGGCCACCATAATGACTGCCTCAGCCCCTTGTCTTTTTCCTTCAGTGTTGCAACGCCTGTCCATTCTGGCTTAGATAATCCTCTCTTAATGTTTTCCTGGTTAAGGAAACAGATCTGAGACTCGATTAGGATATCCAAATAAGTCTGCTTCCTAAGGGCTCTAAGCCTGTGTGGCGGCAGTGGCAACCTTCGAGGAGGGCAAACTGGGAGACTGTCCAGGGCTCCACACTTTAGGGGCCCCTAAAATATTGCAACACATGTCCAACTTGCTTATAGGTCATCAAAATTAAGCCTCTAAGGGGCCCCAAATGACTCTCTTGCCCAGGCCCCCAACAACACTGGTGGCGGGGTCATCTCACTGGGCCTACAGCAGGACTCTCTGTGGTTCCTCACATTTTATCCAAAAAGGAGAGCAGCAGCATTTAGCTTCATTTCCTTGCCCACCCTGTGCTGCTGGTGGTCATGAACCACACATCCAAAAACCATCTCTCTGGCTTAAGGTCTTGCAGGCATTGGGTGTCGGTGCAACTCTGGGGCTTATTTCTTCCTTTCTCTTGCCTTGCCCATCGTATGTGGGTGGTTGTGTTTCTACGTCAAGTCTCCCCCAAGCGTGGAAGTCAGGAGGATCAGAAGACTCTGCAATGAGCAAGGGGGTCCCAAAAGCCTCTGTGACGCAGCTTGTTAGTTTGCTAGGTGCCTTGGTTTGGGAGTCGCAAGAAACACGAGCAACTCCTAACATATGCCCTCATATAGCTGATGTCCAAAACGCTGGATAAATTGGCTTCCACTTCAATGGCTCTTCATAACGGTGCGTGCGTTACAGTCAGTAGGGACCATCTAAAGAGCCGATGACTGACACGGTGTACTCTGACCGTGCCTCTTCTGTGGGAGGCTGAACCTTCATGCTGACGGTTGGTGGGGTTTCGGTTGCTTTCATTTCCAAAGCCGTTAATTAGCTGGATGGGTTACTTTGACTCACACATGTGTGGGCTGCCAACAGAAACTATAAAAATGTATTTTAAGCTCTTGTCATTTGTCAAGGGTGTTTGTGTTTTCCCTTCCCTGTTTACAGCTGGGATGAGGGAATGCAGATGTGCCGAGCAGCCTTGCTCCAGCTACCTAGGGATGGCTACTTCCCTGGCTGGCTGTGGGTCACGGAGCTAGCCGGCCATGCCGAATGTGGGCTTGCTAGGAAGGCACAAGGGAGAAGCAAAAACAGTAAGAGAACTTGGATACGCCCTGTGGGTCTGGCAGCCGAGTTTGGGGGCTCCTCCCTCGGTCTTGGGAGAGAGGGTGGGTGCTCCGCTTTCGCCAATGGCTGGGAGAGTCTGTAATGGGACAAGGGGGAAAGAGCAATACCTTCCGGTCCCGCCCCGCTAAGAAGTGACACAAACCCAGGGAAGGTGCATTCGAGGCAGGCTTCATTAGTATGTAGTGACGGCTTTGTCGAAGCCTTCCTTTCATGCAGGGCACGCTCTGCACGGGGTGATAAGCCAGAGCCGCTCACTCGGGGCCTCTGGGGTGTTTGGAAGAAAAGCAAACTTAACGGCAGCTTTAAAAAAAAATAAAAATGCAAGCTTGGCAAGCCTGCCTGAGCCAGCCAGGGTAATTGTATCTGAGCCTCGCCAGCACGGCTCAGGGGCACAGGCAGGGCATGGCTCCAAAGACAATGCCAAGGAGCACTGTAGGTTGTGTGCTTTTATGCTCAGCCCGCCGAGGAGAAGGAGAAAGATGGAAAGGCCCTTTCCATCTGCAAGGGAAGAGCTCTTTCGTGGTCTTTCCATGGCATTCAGCCATTTACTGTGCGCCAGTCATTAGGGTGCCGGTTTCCCTTATAACCACTCCTGCCCGCCCCTGGGGAGGAACGTGAGCTCCCACAGAGCCAGTCTGCTGGGAATGGCTTTTCTTTTCAGTATCCACTTCCTAATTTCATTGTCTATTCCTACAAAACCAGATGCAAATGAGGGAAATCTCACCCATTTGTGCATGTGTCGAGTATCTTCTGCCTTATTTCTAAGAATTATTAGCTTTCTTTTATTGGGTTTGGCTAGCAGGATGACGACCATTTCATCTATCAAATCAGAATCTTTTTAACACTAATACTGAATTTATAGAAGTGGTTAAACGAAGTGTTGACAATATGGACAATGTGTTTCTGATTAACACTGCAATTTAAAGTGAAACTGCCAACTGCCTGGAGTTACTAAAACGCTGCAGCATTTTTCCAGATCCACTGCGTTGGGAACAGAGCATCGTAGGACTAACAGATGTTGGACATGGAGCTTACAATGTATTGGAAGCCGACTGATTTAGAAATGAGCCTTGCTCTCCAAAAGCTTTACTACTCCTCCATGGTGATTAAATGCAGACGATGCATACCCTCTTCCCCTTTATTGTTCTGTTTAGGCATATTTGCCAATTGAGGGTTGTGGTAACAGATCTTTTATTCCCCTTGGTCTGTAGCAAGGGAGGGGGAACCACTCTAGAAGCTCCCCCCACCCCACCTTCCTTAAATCTGGTTCTTCAGCTTTTGGTTCTGTTTTGCTGAGGAATTTACGGCATGCTTGCTGCAAGCGGAGGTTTCTCCAGCAATGAGCTCTCGAAGTCACAGTGCTGCAATTATCTCCCTGGAACCGGGGTCCGGTGGGGGAGTGGGGGCGGGGGTGCAGGTCTGCAAAGGGAGAGAGGTGGGTTAAGAGACCCCTAATTCTCTTGGAATATGAGACATTTCAAAAAACAAAATTGAGGCGTCAATTAAATAGCAAAGGGGTGAAAGGGGAAGGGGGAGAGAGAGGGTAAGTGCACACGCGGCCCCAGAGACCCCTGGAAAACCTGAACGCAGACAGGCAGTGATGCTGCCCGGCCAAGAGCTGCAATAAGGAGCACCGCCTGCCCTGTCTCGCGTGGCTGCGGGAGGCAAGGGGCTCAATTCCCTTCCATCCATAGCCGATTGCTCTCCTTCAGTTGTGGTATTTCTTTCTTCAAATTCAATTACAGGTGGAATAGCCCAGGGCAGGAAGGTCAGACGGAGATCCAGCCTCCCCACCACCGGGGATGTGCAGAGCCGCAGCTGATCCCCAATGCCTCCATCTCCGACCCCAGGCACCTGGAGGGCAGGTTCTGCTCTCGATGGGGGCAAGTCTTTTAGGCACCCAAAGAAATGAAGATCCTTGATGCGACGTGGAGAGGCTGTGTGTGGGGACGTGCAACACGTGCTGCCTGTTGGAGCGGGGTGCCTTTCTGCTAGGGAAATCCTGGTGGCGTGTGAGAAGCCAATACAGCATTTGGCAAGTTTTCTGGGACCAGGCTGCATTCAGGAGTTTTCCTCCTGTCATTTTAAACCTCTTTTCTTTTGAAGAGTGGCTCAGTTTGGGGGAAAGCTGTGCGTCTCCCTCCCCAAGGGCAGCCCATCTTCTGTGCTGGGTACACCAAACTGCAGGTTGGCATAAGCAAGTGGAGGATCAGCGCAGCTGCATTTCCAGGATGACCTTTGTCTCCCATGGGGTTTACACTCTTGTGGTTACTTCCTGGGGTCATTATGTTGATGCCCTGGCACCAGTGCAAATTTATTTAAAGTTGGCAGAGTTTGGAACAGCTTTCGCACTTGAGCTCAAACCCTGGGCTTTCTCCACCTATCTTCTGCCGGTGCCTCTTGGGTGTTTGGAAGAAAAGCAAACTTTTCCTGCTGTAATAATGACCATGGGGTGGGTTTATCTTCTGTAATATTGACTATGGAGTGGGTTTCCCAGGGGAACTCGCTGCCTTGGATAAAGTAAGAGCATGTTCAGGAGCTGAATTGAAACTGTTCCCCTTCCCTCTCCTCCCTCCCCTTGCAAATAAAAAAGCTTTTGCATTTCCCCTCTCATTAGATATTTCAACCCCTGGCTGGCCTTGTTTAAGATTCAGCTTCAATAGTACCTTTGTTAGGGGAGAAATCTCATTAAACGTGAGGTAAGAGGAAATGAAAAAGTGTAAAACATCCAGATTTATTACCTGTTGTCTTCTGAGCACTTGAAAACACAGGGAAAAGTGGTATCCACAGGCACGGCTATAACACAGCACAGCATGTGCTGCTCTGGGCTTTATGGGCAGCGAGTGCACAGAGGCTCATGTGTTGGGGAGTTTTTCCTAAAAGGAAAAAAAACAAACCCTGTTTTTTGTGCTTGCTGGTCATAAAAAAGAGCATGATTTGATGTTGACCCTAATGCCTCGGACTGCTACTGCCAGCTCTGCGCTCCTACCTGGGGAGATGCTTGTTGATGATGATGATGAGTCCCTAATGACCATCTCCACATCCGTCTGGTGCTAAAGGTGGACCGGGAGCAGGTGGATTTGCACACTGGGAAAAGCACAAATGGGAGGTTCTGGCTTCAAGCTCTTTCCAAAAGGACTCGGGTCGTCTTTGGGTGGTGGGCAGGGGGCGTCTGGGGGGAAGCTCAAGCTGTAGCATTTGCAGGCCTTGGGGTGGGGGGATGCTCTGTACTCAGTGCGAGTCCTCACAAACCATTTATTGCCTTTCAGAGAGTAAACGAGGGGAAAGGGGCCTGACAGTGCTAACTGAGACGTGGTCAAACAAAAGCAGGAGCATTTTCAGAGCACGTGCAATTTTATGAAACTGCTTCATACGCCATAAAGAAACCGCAAAGGGTGCTTTGGGCTGAGCTGGTGGCATCACCTGTAGTGAAAGCCGCCTAGCACTTTGCATGACGAAATCTGGTTTCAGTTGCTTTTAATGTCACCCAGCTTTGACCATCTGGGCCGAAGTTTTTATGTGCTGGGGGTTGGGGGGGTTGTTTGTTTTTTTTCTCCTTTCCTTTGGAAAATGCCAACAAAAATGGGTCAGCCATTTCCACGAACAAAGTTGGGGGAAAGAAAGAGGTGGTGCGGTACACATGTGAAATTCAGATGACTTTTTCCCTGCGAGATTCTAGCAGCGCTATGGGAGCCTGGAGTTTTACACCTGAGAAACTGAGGCATGGAGTGAAATAAAACACATCCGAGATGTTCCTGACCTCTCTGGAGAGGTTTGGGGCCTGATTTTCTCTTTTCTTTCTTTCAGGGCCCTTAGCTTTGAAAGCCCAGCTCCGGTTGCCTTCCACTGCTCCCGCTCTTGTGCAAAGCAAACCCCAGGCACCTCGAATTGGGGGAAAATGCAGCTGGCTGGGATGATTTTATCTGAACTGCAGCAAGTGCAAGGACCCAGCCCCAGTTCATCCCCAAGCAGGCCCCTTCCTCGGCACCCAGGGTTTTCTGCAAAAACGGTACGGGGTCAAGGACACATGGTGCCACGTGCAGGCACGAGGCGAGAGGAAGGTGCGGCAGGGCTCCCAGGCAGCCGTCATCCCGACACTTCCCTCTCTTGACTTTGCCACCTTCGTGTGGGTTGAGCGTGGCTCTTTGTATGTAATATATATGTATAACGGGCTTGGCAGCTCACCTTCACCCCGGCAGCTGGATTGATGTGCTCTCCATGTTAGTCCTTTAAATGAATTAGTTGTTGGGGAGTAATGAGATCATTAATCCTCACACCATGTGATGCCTCGTGGGGGCGGGGGGGACCCCGGTGTCACCCGTGATGAACGCGTGTGCCACTCACCGAGCCAGAAGAGGCAGCACGGAGGCTGAGCGCTGTCTTGTTTTCCAAACAAGTTGCTGTTCTTGGGCTTGTTGATAGGCTGGTTACCATGGAAAATAATGCTCTGCAGCCCAGGAAGCCTCTCGCCAGCGCTCGCTGCTGTCACATGGGCCCCCTCCATCGCCACATCGGGACCGCTGTGCGAGCAGAGAGGGGAGCAAGGGGCTTGCTTGGCCGGTCCTTGCAGCCCGAGCATGGGGCGTGGAGATCACCCGGCCTTGCTGGGGCATGTCCTGGCCTCTCTGGCCAGGAGGAGGTTCCCAAAGGGAGGCGTCCCCTTATCGCCATGACCCTTAGCAAAAGCCATTGAGTTCCTTGACGTCGCTCATGTGAAAAACCCAACCTGCTCGGTAAAATCTAACCTGCTGGGCTCAACGGGCACCTGTGCTTTCCTTTCCCTTCGCCCTCCACTTTATAATCAAGATTTGGCACTGTGCAGGTAACACCAGCCATCCCGGCAGTGCGTGGCTCCAGGAAATTCGGCCGCGGGTCTTCGGAAAGCCCTCGGCCTGCTCGAGCATCCTTGGGAAGCCCGGGGCATTTTAAACATCAGCTCTTGCTCCTGTCTGCTCCCCCAGGGTTGAAGTGACGGAGGTCCCAGTAGCTCAGAGGAGAAATGCTGCTTGCAGGGACCTGGCAGCCTGGCGTAGACTCGGTGTAACGGGCCATGGCTGAGCACCAAGCCCTTGTCACGACTGAAAAGGTCCCTGAGCTTCAGTTTCTCATGTCAAACAACTGGGCTGGAAACACAGTTCAGGTTTTAATGGGTGTGATGGGTGGTGGGTACAGTGCTTGTCGTGCTCTTTCGATTTGGGTTCAGAGCTGGATGAAGACAGACTCGTGAGTATCTGCTCAGATGAGGGTGCTCAGACCGACTCCCTCTGGGACATTGAAACCCAGATCTGTAGCTGAGTGCAAATAAAATAACTCATAACTCACGATGAGGAAGGTTAGGGGTGTCCTTCGGTTTGCAAGCTCTCCAGCCTCCATGGATCACACTTGGGTTGACTAGAAATTGTTTCCTAATCACCTGTTGGCCTGAACTGCAGTTTGCACCAAGTGGTCGTTGTTTAACCCGCACGGGGACTGACCAGGAAAGTTGGATGGCCCAGGCTTCAGACCGGTCCTTCGGCACGTATGCATCATCTCGGCGTCACGTGTACAAGTGCCCTTGAGTGGCACTTAGCTGCCTAAATGCACTTTGGGTCTCTGAAGCATCCATCACTTACCGCCCGGTGCTGTCTCGAGTACCCTGCTTCTGTTGTGGGACATGCCCCAGCTCGGGCCACGTAGCGTGCTTGGGATGCTCTGTCCAGGTAGAGTACATGGGTGGGCTGGAGATGGCTTTTGTTTCCCGGTGTGAATGTGGCTGGAGGCATCCCGTTTGTGGTCACAAGGGTTTCTTTCTTAGTCACTGGCCAGGAATGTGGCTCATGTGTCTGACCAGCGAGACGAACTGGAATGGCAGCAGAAAGGATTGCAGCCAAACAACAAACGAGCGAAAACCCCAGGTGTCTGTGTGTTGTTGGGACTGACTTGGCCCTTATAGACTTCTGGGCAATTCTGGATGGTGCCTCGCCAAGGGCAGCGCTTGGAGACCAGTAAGCCATGATGGGGACAGCTTTGGCACCAAAGCAATATGCCAAGGGCTTCCCTAGGTGCACACTCACCCTGTGCTGGGCTCCAAGGGTCTCAGCCCCTTTGGTGCCCTTATTGTCTTGTTGCATCTTCATGTGGCCTCTGCACCCATGGGCTGACGGGCACCCCTGGCTGCAACCAGCTGCTGCTCTTTGCCCTGTCTGGTAGGACCCTGCTGTGCCACATGCAAGAGAAGAACTGGGCTGACTCCACGCACCATGCCATGGCTGCCCGTTGCCTTTCCTCTGCATGCCCCGGGGACTCATGTTTGCTGTTATTTTGTGTGCACGTGACTACCTGGTAGCAAAAATCAATGATCCCTCCTAAGTAAGTGTCCCTGTGGGAAACGAAAACATGAAGCTTGCAGAGCTGGCTACTAGCTGATGAGCTTGTCTGGAGGTGATTGGCGATGCCGGGCAAACCGCCCGCTCCTAATCTGCCAGTCTAATCAGCTGCAGAGGGTCTTCCTAAGAGAGCAAGGACCATCAGGGACTGCTTGCAACCCTATTTCCTGAGCTCAGCTGGCCTCCCTTGAGGCACAAGCCTCTGTCACACCCTGGGGCAAAGGGCGTAAATCTCCTGCAACCGTCCCGGGTTACCATCTTGCTCCACGGGAGCTCTGAAGAGGTTGGCCCAGCTGCAGAGCCAGTGCAACCGCACGGAGGCCAGGAGTGGGGGGAGCTGGCCTTGCTGACTGCAGAGCCGGCCGCTTTCCGCCCACACCCGTTGGCAATAGGGGCAGCATGAAGTTGGTGCATGGGGACCGTGCTTAGCCACAACAACGATGCCGGCGGTGTGCTGCAAGGCGCCGCACCAGGGCTGATGCACACGCCCGGCTTTCCCCTGGTGTAGACAGCACTTCTGCTTCGCATTGCATCTTGCAGCTGCATGGGGCACGGTGAAGCATCGTCAGCTGGGACCAAGGGGTGACAGTGGCCAAGGACCAACCGAGCCCTGCCTGCACGGGTGCTCACAGCCCCTCGCGGTGTTTGGCTCGCAGGGGCCCTTCCCGGGCAGGCAGCACGGCCTCTGAGCTGCCCTGCAGCATTCCCACGGGGTATCTCTAGAAGCATACCCCGCTCTGAGGCCGAGCCGCCTTGCCCCGGCTGCGGTGCCGTAGCAGATGCACGGAGCGAATGCCCATTGTCTCCGGAGAGCTGCATTAAAGCAGGACGCTTGTAAGTGCCTGGGCTCACGGAGGCCGCTGCTTTTCCCTTCATCCACTTTGTATTCTAACCCTAATTGTCTGCAGCAACCTGTTATTACCGCGCCTTTAACATGATAGACACAAATAGGACGCACTAATCCACTACTCTTTGGTTTAAGAGTCATTACAAAGTGCTTAATTAAGTAAGCCTCACTTAATCACAAAATGTTTGCATGCTAAACGAGTTCTCGTGAAGCACGACACTTGACATATTCTGTACAAAAATAATTACAAGCAGGAGGCCTGGTACACTGAGCCTCCGAACATTTCATTTCAGGGGCCTCGCCCATTCATCACCAAACTGGAATTAAAAGGCTTTTAAAGTGGAGTAATGCGAGAACTCCCACATTCCTGCCGAATGACTCACTCCCAGCCTTTTTCGGCTGTCTGAGCATTTAAAGGCACAGTGCCACAGAGCGATGCAGCCTTGCCGAGCCGATACCCGCAGATAAACGCGGTAGAAGTAGCACAGGAGAAATGGCATGGTTACTGCTGACATCAGCTGGCGCTTCGTTGGTATGGAAAGCAACCCCGTATACCCCACGGCAGAGCTGGGAAGTAGATGGTACCGCAGCAGCGAGACCTGGCCAAAGGGAGAGGAGACGTGTGACGGGGGAGCAACCATCGCGTTGCCGTAATGGGGCACATGTGGCCATGTGGCCGCATTGCCCACGCAGATAACAGCTTCGTGGTTGCACGGGGCATGACAACCACCGGGAATGGGGAAGGGGCACCTGGGTGGGGGTCCCCAGGCGGAACAGCACTGCAAAGCATTGCAAAGCGAGCCCCTTTCCACCTTGTGCAGCCTCCTGATAACCTTCACCTCCTCTTCCCCCAGGAAAGGAATCTTTTTCCCAAACTCGGCTCCCTCCCTGCCTTAGAAAAGCTGCCTGAATGGGATTTTGTCAGCACCAGCATGCAGACTTTTGTTAGCCGTGTTGGTGCCCATTAAAATCTGTATCCCTGTCAGGATAATTGGAAACCTTATCCAAGTCTGCCTTTTGATGGAAACCCTTTTAATTAGAGCTCTATGAGCTTTCTAATGCCCTCACAGCTCCATTTGTTTTCTCACACACTGGCCGCTCAGGTTCGAGTATTCAGAGCCCCCGATGGCATTGTGCAAAACTTGGTCCCTTTCAGATCCGCGTCTCAAAGAGCCTCCTTTGCTACCCAGGGCCTGCAGAGGCGGCTGACAAGCAAGCGCTCTTCATCCTCCCACAGGTTCCTTCCTATTTTTATTCGTTCTGAGGTGGCAGTTACCATACAGCACATTAAAGCAGCAAGGATTCCTCCTTTCAAAACATGAGCTTCATTCAGAAAAAACGTTACCTGGGACTGTGGCTTTTCACGCTGCAATTACTGCAGCTGCTAATCTCGCAGCCCCTGAAATTTCCTCGGCAGTAACCAGGGGGTGCAGCACCGGCCCAAACTGGGGGGCAGGGAGTCTGCGATGGTGTTTAGTCCCCGCTGACTAGGAAAGTGTGGTCCTATACATGCGGTCAAGCTCTGAGACGGCCCCTCGCCCCAGGCAGGTCCCTGGTTCAGTGGAACTGAAGAGCCTTCCCCCCTTGTTTGAGGAGAAAGATGACACTCGGGGTACGCGAGGGCGATTCCAGACTATCCCTAAAGAAAGAGAGACACTGGGGACCTCTGGAGAGGCCAGCTACTGCGGCTGGAGCTGGAGCAGAAAGGAACTACGGGGGGGAAAACGACTAAAGCAGACCCAACCTGGTCCCCTAGGAAAGCCTGATGCTCCCCAGGCATGTCTACATGTTCAATTAATGCACTTTGGTTAATGCACATTAAAGCTAGTGCCTCTGGGGCCACACCTACACTTGTGTTTTAATGTGCATTAGCTTATTTTAATGTGCATTAAAGCATCACAAAGAAAACACGCATATTAAAATAGGTGAATGCAGTTTTTTTTATTATTCACCATGGAGGTACTAAATTTAATGTGTGCTACCTAAAGTACATTCGTGAACGTGTAGATGCACCCAGCCCATTGTGAGTTACTAGAAAAATGTGCGTTAGCTTATTTTAACACGCATTAGCTAAAGAGCATGTTTTTTTACATGACACTTTAATGTGCATGAAAATAGGATAATGTGCATTGAAGTACACATGTAGAAAGGCCCCCTGAGTAACTACATTGTCAGAGAGCGGGGGAGCAAGGGCACCTGTGTGAAGGCCAGGGGAAGGCTGGGAGGCAAAGGTCTGTGGCTTGTCTTCTTGCCGTTTAGTCTTTGCAGCAAGACCCATCCTGATCACCTAACAAGGGTTGGAGACTATTGCTAAAACCAGTCCTCTGGACACCATACCAGCTCCTGGGGGGACGGATTGCAGGAGCGTTCATCCTGATGAGGAATACAACTGATCCTCCGCTCCAAAAACCACAATGAGAACCGAATCCCCAGGGTCTCCCATCCATATCTAAATCCAATTTCTTCCTGCGGTGTCAAACATTATATCCCTCTGCCTTTGAAGTAATGCTGGAGCTGGGAGCTGCTAGGGGTTCTTGTGAGAATGAGGTTTTTGTCCTTTCTAATGATACTGAAAGTTTGTCCTCCTTCCATTTGCATGTTGATTTAGCTGTCACTTAAAAGACCTTTTGTCATCTGCAAAACCCAGACCTGGCATGTTGTTGTTGAGCCATGTGGCTTCTATACTGCATCCCTTGGTGTCTTATCTCACGATGAAGTCAATAGCAGGGCTGAAACAACAGACCGTAGAGAACACATCCTTTGTTTGACATCGGATAATAGGAAAATAAGGCTGGAAGGGGCCTCACAACCTCATCTAGTCCAGGCAGGATCATCCCTGAATAAACCATCCCAGACAAGTATCTGTCCAACCTGCTCTTGAAAACTCCCAAGGATGGAGATTCTGCAACTTCTCTAAGCAGCCCGTTCCAATGGCTTGACCGCCCTCGTCATCAGAAACTTCCTCCTAATCACCAGCCTCAATTTCTTCCGCTGCATCTTGAGTCCGTTGCTCCTAGTCTTGCCCCTACGGCTGGGGAGAAAAGCCCATCTCCATCCTCTCTGTAATCACCCTTCAGGTACAGTCACCTGGTTTGGGTAGGCATGTCTTGCTCTTTGTGAATCCATGCTGACTATTCCTGATCACTCTTTTTCCCTCTAGGTGCTTCACAACAGATTTTTTGGGGACTTGCTCTATAATTTTTCCAAATATTGAGGCCAGGCTGACTGGCTGGTAACTCCCTGGACCCTTCTTCTTCTCCTTCCTAAAGTTGGGCACTAGGTTTGCCCTTTCCCAATCATCCGGGACCTCACCCAGCCTCCCTGCGAGTTTTCAAAGTCAAACCACTCCCTCCAACCTGTATTTCATGTCACTGTGCATGCTGCGCCTAGATGTGAGACCTTGGCAATGTCAGCTTTCGCTGGAATAACGTAACACTTCAATGAATTGAGATGGAGGCTATCAAATGTCATCTTGAGATCTTGCAAACGTTTATCGGGGTTGGTGTTTGCCATTCGCATGGTGAGAATGTGATGTAGGATCTTCTGGGTCGAAATCCATCCAGTTCTTCCCATGCTTTTATCCCAGCTGCTTTTTTCCATGTGGCTTAAGCTGATGCAGCTAAAGACTACACCCCTTTCAGTGAAAAGCAATCGCTTGTGGCTGTCTCTGACTATGGCACCATTTTCCTATTGCCCTGGGGGGGTTTCCTCTAGAAGTGTTTGATGACTTTTATTAATGGTCTCCTCACTGTGAAACTGCAGCCTTTTCCCAATGGCTTGGTCTTCACCTGCAATTTATTTCCCACAATTTAATCTATTCTTTAATGTTGCCCTTCACTTCTTTGCTTGTGATGCGGGATATGATGATGATTAGTGTTCATTTATCAAAACTCTTCAGGACATTGTTCTGCACAGCATCTCTGAGAAGTGCTTCGCCCACTCCTCTCGCTTCCTCCTCTGTTGTTGGAGCCTTTCCTTGTTTATCCTTGGCAAAGCCTTTGACTGACATCAACTTGCCAATGAAGACCTTGTTGAGCCAATAAAGCATCTTGGTATCCCCATGCTCAGCAGCTGTTTCAGTTGACATGCACTTGGAATAATGTTATGTCTGAACTATCTCTGTTTTAAGAAATTATTTTGATGTTTGTGAAAGTAAAAATGCGTTTCTCTTATTCATCATGTTGCCTTTGATTTAAGCCCTCCTTGTCATGCATGCTGGTCTGTGAAAACAGTGTGGTTCTTCTATAAGATTGGGGTGGGGGGAAACCTGAGCAAGCCTTAGTTATATTTCCAACTTCGCAATGTCGAGTAAGTTGAGGGTTGCGTGCAGATGTGGCACGTACGTGTATGCACGTGTGCACACACACACACACACGATGCATATTGGATCCTCTGCAGGATTGTCTGTTCTGGATGTTGATGATGTTTGATTGTCTCAGGGTTGGGATGGATCCAAGGGAACTGAGGGCATGCTCTTCTATGACTGGCAGCAAGCTCATGGCCAGGATACCGCATAGTTGATGTCAGAATATCTTCTTTCTTCCAAACTAATTGCAATCCTACCTGGTCTCACCTGGACCATTCCCCTCTATTCAGCACAGGGGAGGCCACATCTGGAGGCCAGTCTTGGGCCCCCAACTACAGAAAGGATGTGGACACATTGGAGAGAGGCCAGCAGAGGGCAATGAAAATGTTTGGGGGCTGGGGGAGACGACTGGTGAGGAGAGGCTGAGACAAATGGGCTTATTTAGACCGCACAAGAGAAGACCGAGGGGGACTGAATAGCAGCCTTCACCTCCCTGCAGGGGGGCTGCAAAAAGGATGGAGCTGGACTGTTCTCAGTGGGGGCAGATAGCAGGACAAGGAGCAATGGCCTCAAGCTGCAGCAAGGGAAGTTGAGGCTGGATATTAGGAAAAACTCTCTCGCTAGGAGGGTGGTGAAGCACTGGACCAGGTTACCCAGGGAGGTGGTGGAGTCTCCATCCTTGGAGGTTTTGCAGACCCGGGTAGACAAAGCCTTGGCTGGGATGATGTAGTTGGTCCTGCTTGGAGCAGGGGTTGGATGAGACGTGACCTCCTTTCCAACCCTCATTGTCTATGAGTCTACGACTGGAACAGGCTGAGCATGCAAGTGGTTCAGAGCACAGTTCATATATCCTCGCGCTCCCTACATGGACACGTCTGCAGTTTTGTCATGCTGCAGGTCTCAGCCCAGCACGGCACACGCTAGTCCCGCTGGCATGTTGATGTCACGAGGAGGAAATAAGGGGGACCAGCAACTGCTGGCAATGCCAAGCCACGACTAGAAGCGGGTGGAGATGGTCATCGTCGCCGTGTCGTGCCCTGCCTAGGATTGGTGATGATGAATACTCAGCTGAATTTGCAGGTTCGTTAAGCCTGCAGGGCCACGACGTGACCACTTCTGCTATGGCCATTATGGAGCCACAGCCTGAACGAAGCCGGAGCTGCTACGTCATCACACGGCGCTTTGATTTTTTTGGAATACCCGCTTGTTTCTTAACGAGGTGTTTGTCCTCGGAGGCTTCATGCTACATCCTTGTCCGCACTCAGCTGTTTCTCATCATCATTGGAAACATGCGGGTCTGCGCCTGGCGGCTCACGCGTGGCTCAGGCCCTGCTCATCGCCCCTGCGTGCAGGGTCCCTAGTGCCCGCCGGTCCCCCCGAGGAGCCGCGATGTCACGACAGGCCCCCGGTCTGGGCAGGAGTCTTCCCCCGCGGGTGGTCTCTCCTTGAGTCGGGTGGGGGCACCGGCCAGACTGTTCGGTGGGGGGCCTGCGTGTGAGGCAAACCCCGTCTTCGAGCTCGGCTCCCTGCCAAAACTTTCCAGGGGTATTCACAGCTGGTTTTGTTCTGTTGCCATGGAAATTATTGCTACTTCACATGTTCTTCCTGCTGACATCACTGTGGGAGCAGCAGCCCGGTGGTTAAGAGTGCACGCAGCCCAGCGGGGGCAAGCGGGGAGGGCAAACGTGTCCCTTTCAACCCGATCCCTTGATAAAGCTTCTCCTGGAGCAGAGCTCCTCAGTCAAACCGGCTGCAAAAGCGCCGACAGACCCACATTGCACCGGAGCCTGGGCAGCACTGTCAATCTCCGCGCTGTGCAAAACTGCATTGATTTTCGCCCAAATTAGTTTTGGTGGGAAACGGGCAAAAAGTTCCGACAATGTTTTAAAACCTCTTTTTTTTTTTTCTTTGACATTTTTGCACAGCAACACTTCGATTTTTTTTTTGTGCTTCCCCCCCCTTGTGGAAAACTCTTCTTTTCCAATCTTGTATTATATTAAAACCTGTCATTTGCATTCTTCTGTTTTATTCTATAGATTTTTTTTTTAAGGTCAACATCTAAATATATTTTTTCTGTTTTTTTTTCCCCTCCTAAAATGAAACACTCAAGTGACCCAAAAGAGATTTTTTTCCCCCCCAGAATTTTCCTCCATGGGGAATTTTGAAATGCTCGGTTTCTGTTCTGGTCCTAAATGAAGCCAAATATTGACATCTTTGAAATGCATCATGAAAAAGGTCTTCTGCTGTCTGCACAGCAATGAATCCCAGCATGTTCATACCGCAATTTCTCCATCCCGCCCCTCGGTTGCAATATGTCACCAGCCGAATACCAGCGAGTTTTCTGTAGGGATGAAAAAAAAATGCCTAAACTACCATTAGCATTACTGTGTTCGCTGCTTAGCGGCCAGCACATAGGTCAAAATTTCCAGAGGCTGCTGAAACTGGGCTTGAATCTCTCTTCAGAAACAAAATCCTGTCTCACCCAAGGAATCCTTTCTCTTGGATGCAGACCCTGACAAAGCACCAGGAAACACATATGGTAAAAATTATTTAGAAACATTTCCAAACTTGGTCATCTTCTCTTTTACACGAGTGAGGTTTGCCAAGCTCCAAGGCGAGGGATGTCAGGGGAGGCCTGTCTGATTTCCCGGCGGCTCGCACACGACGAGGCGGGTTCGGTCGCCCCGGCTGTGGGTGCCCGGTGCGTCTCAAGAGGGGCAGGGAGAAGACGATGGTGGACTCGCTCCTTTGTCTGGGGGAAGGGTGGAGGATGGCTAAGGAGAGACACAGCAGGATTTAATTATCCCATCCTGGGTACACACCAGGCTCCATCATCATGGCTAGCGAGGGGGGAAGTGCTTGTGAGAACAGGCACATTTGCCAAAAACAAGCAAACAAAAGAAGTTGCAGGGCGCCTGGAACCGTCCCTGGATCGCAGCTACATTTGGCGAGTAGATTTGACCCCCTCTCCCCAAAAAGGGAAGGGGCAATCTTTCCAAAAAAAAAAATCCAAAAATATTTCATTTCAGCCTCTTTGACACACCGTGCCCCCGCGCTTGGATATCGTGAAACGGCGCTGTTCAGCTTTCTGTCCCCAAAACAGCACCGCTGCGTTAAATATTGCCTGCTGTTATGTTTTAAGTTTTGGGTTTTTCTTTGGCTGTTTTTTACCAAAAGGGAGCCAGCTCCAGAAAGAAGCAAAAATATTTCATCTGGGGGCAAACAAAAGTTCAGGATGGCCTCAAAAATATCTATATTTTTTCTGTTCTTCATCTGCTGAACCAAAAATGCCATTGTTTGCCAGGTCTTGGAGCCTGCGGGGAGGGAGCTGCGTGCAAACTGCCCCAAAGCCGCTTTCACCCAAACCCGGCTTGGCTCCGGCTGCAGCCGCGTCGCAAAGGAAGTGCTTTCAGTCTGGCTGGAGAAGGCGATGTGGTTTTGCAAATAACATGCATTTCAAATGTGTTTATTTTGTATCCTGCGAACAGCTGTTGATATTTTGACACTTGCCAACTCTGCAGTTATCTTCAGGGAGTCTCTTTTCCTCCCATTGCTGAGATTTCCCCTTCTGTTGTTGTTGCTGCTGCTGCTGTTGTTGGGTTGGGTTTTTTTTTTTCCCCTTTCCCAGACAATCTTTGCCTTTTTTCTGTTTTCTTTTCTTTTTGTTCGCAACCGGTTTGCAAAGCCAGGGGGTGGGGGCTGGAAGAGAGACGTCGGCACTGTAAGCGCTCCTCGTCCGGAGGTGGGGAAAGATGAGCCTGTCTGCTGGCATCGCGAAACCTTCTGGGCTCCCAAACCTCTGAGAGCCAGGGGCAGGACTCGTCCTTTCCATTTCTTTTCTTCTTTGTCCAGGAAAGACGCGCGCGTGCATGCGGGTGAGCGCAGACGCGCAGCATGAGTTACAGCGCTTGAAAGCCCGGGCGCTTTTCTATTTAGATGCACCGACAGGGTAAATATCTGCGCGGGGAGGGGGAGCAAACCCTCGGGGGTCTTTGCAGACAAAATCCGTATCCTTTAACTTGCAACCCTGCGTTAGACTCGGGCGCCTTGATGGGACGCGATGTGATCCCGGGCCTTTTGTCACCGAAGAGTGCATTAACCCACAACGATTCAGCGCGAGATTAACTGGGTTAAACTGCTAATGCCTGCTGTATATGGAAGGCTTCTTTCAGTAAGTGGCTCCCTGTAGCTTATTTGACTCTAGGCCCAAATCTAATGTCTCAGTGGGCCTGTTACATTAAGCAGGCCCAAGTGGTAGGAGATTTAAAGCATCAAAATGAAGTGCTTTATCACTCCGTACTGTGTTCTTGGCTGCTTTCATTGGCCTCACTTCACAGGCTTTTTAGCCTGCAAGCAGAGGCCTCTCGGCAGGCCCATTACAAATTCCACTTGTTGACGGTTGCCTTGTTGCAGGATTTAATGGTAGAATAATATTTACACAGTAAACTCCTCTGGAGGTGTTATAAACACCATAAAAAGGATTTTAGAAGCTTAATGAGCATTAGTGAAGTCGAGACAGGATAATGTGGCAACTGTGCGCTGTAATCTGATTTGGCACCTCCTGCACACACAGGAGTTAGTGGGTGTAATAGCTTTTTTTTGGGGAGGGGGGTTTGTTGTTGTTTTAGTGTGTAATATTATTTGTCTAGCCCGGCGTGGAGTCCTGAGCGAGCCTTTCGCGTGCTGATAAACCGAGGGGTGCAACCCGTGCTGGGGACCAAAATGAAGATATGCCGGGGAGAATGGAGACCGGCGCTTCTGAGAGGTTTGACAGCTACGTCAAGGTTGCTTTTTTTGCTAGGAATGGAGGAAATCAAGAACTGGGCCAGCGGCATGCTTGGCGGCACAGCCCCGAGCCTTGGTCATAATGAGAACATCAATAATTCCCCCCCTATTTCCACCTCCATCCACAGCCGATGGTGATCCGTATTCAGGTGGCTTAGACCCGAGCACTGACGGGCCCTTTAGCCGATCCCGCGGTTGGATGGCAGCGACCTGATGGCGATAGATGTATTTCAGGGAACAAATGTTCATTTTGCTCTGAGCAGAACTAGGAAATGTGCTAGGGAGCTTGATTTGGAAAAAGGCCATCTGCATTTCTAGCCTCCCCCTCCATCACCCCCACATTTACCCCTAAGTGTTACCAGACACAGAGGTCAGCCTTTCCCTCTCCATCTGCCAAAATGTTAATTGATCAGTTAACAGTGGACATCCCCAGTCCATCAGTAAAACCCACAGGAGGCCTATTGGACCCACAGATACAGCTAATTACCCCCCATAGCCACCATTTTTTGCACCTACTTGGAGCTAATAAACGGCTTGTCCACACGTGTAGTTATGTGCACCTAAACTGAATGCGCCTTTGTTTAAGGTCCCGATGCCTGAGGAAGGGTGTTTGTGCCTGAAAGCTTGCAAATAACTTTTTTTCTAACTATGTAGTTGGTCTAATAAAAGATATCACATCTACCCAAAGAACGATGCTTGCCGTAAGGCGATTTAGGCGCACGTCTACACATAGATGTGCTAATGCGCATTAACGCACATTAAATTTAGGCTGGCATAGCTAAGTCACATTAGTGCATGTGTCATGATGTTAATGCAGATTAACACAGTGTGCATCCATTGACTCACACCACATTTATGTGCATTGGGTGTCTACATGTAGGCAAATGCGATTTAGCTACACCAACATAAATTTGGTACTTGCTTTAAGCAGGTGTCAAATTTAAGCAATCACTCCAGTAAGGGCGTGCAGATGTGGGCACGTGCCCTTAATGCACCTTAAAAATGGCAGTTTAAGGCTAATCCTGCTTTAAAGGGCCACGTGTAGACAAGCCCAGTTAGAAATGTCTGCTCATGCGGGTAGATCAGTGTAAATGGTAACACCCGGGGCAAACCAGACTCTGAAGACTTAGGTTTCCCCTGGAATGACACTGCCTGTTGAATGGGTTTTTGGCTGTAGCTGTGTTGAAAGCTTTTTCCCCTTTTAGATTGCTAGTCGACTTTGGGAGTTACCTGCAATCTTGGCCTTTTCCTTCTCTTGCTCCTGTGTAATTATTTGTAGGGCCCCGTGCCTGGTTCCCGGGGTGCCCACTTGTACGTGCTCCTGGTATTATCCCCACAGGTGGCTGCCAGCATCTGGACCGAGGCGTGCCGGCGGGTTGAGATGCCGACTCTCCACCTCCAGGAGAGCATCCTCAGTGGGGGGCTCCCGCTGCCTCGGACCGAGTCTTGCTTCTGCACCTGTGTGCTATTAAATGGGAGTCGAGCGTCTGCAAGGCTGAGGTCTTGGACAGCTGCCGTGTCCCACAGGTGGTGAACACCTTCCACAAGGAGAAACGAAAGCAGTGCAAACTCCTTGCTACCATCCGTCTCGTGCTGAGCTCCTCTCCTTCACCGCCCCGTTTGAAACAGTCCCCTTGGGACATTTCCCTATCTGCAAGTCCTTTCCTTGGGAAGGCATCTATTAGTGATCGATTCTTTTTTACAACATTGGCACATTTGGAGAAGAAAAAAATTCTGGTCCGAGAGTGCAACGGGACAATTCGGCTGTTTGTTTCCAAGTGGGTTTTTCTTTCAAAATGTGATTTGGAGAATACTTAAAAGGGGGGAAATGGCAAATTTTATGGGAGATGCTGGGATTCAAGAGTTTGCTTGACTCCTCAAAATTCCCCGTGAACTGGAAATGTGTGGGATCCCCGTGCAGCTCCGCTCAACCTTGCTCTCTCCAAGGCCCTGCAGGGGCTAAAGCCCAGTCCTTTCTACCGTGCCAGCTTTGCTCTGGCTTGTGAACTTGGAGGACTTTGATTTTGACATGCTAAGGACTGCACTTAGCCTCTCCAATTTCTGAGGGATGCGTGGAGCAGTGAATCTTGAGGCTGGCTTGCCAGGAGCGAAAAGCTACCTTTGGTAAATAAGCCAATATTTTCTTTCTTTCAAGGGGAGTTGACAAAGATCAATACCAGCCTGCAAAAGACATTGCCCTCTTAAGAATTAGCCCTTTGCAGAATCATTAATCCAGGAAGCTGTTACAGGGTGACAAGAGCAGGGATGCTCTGCCAGGTCTGGGAGGGATCTCGGGAGCGTTACCTCACGCACAGAAAAACAAACCAAATTATTCACTAAGAAAATAGCTTCTATGCCATAGGCGTGCTTCTGACAGCGGTGCTGGCTTCACTTTAATTAAGAAAAGCCCCACTGGTGTCTTGATAAGCAGCGCTGCAGAGGACGGTTGTGCTTCCATGCGACTGCAGGGAGGATTGCTTGGAAACCGTGCACCACTGGCTCGCCAAAGGCCTGAGCAAATGCCGTTGCCCATCACTAAAGCCGCCTGAAGCATCCCACCCCGGTCACTCCGGGTGCTGCCGGCAGCCCCGTGTCCCGTGGCTGAGGACGGGGCACGTGCAGATCAGACTCTGATATCAAGATGTCACTGGACACGATAAAGGATGCTCTAGCTCACGTCTGGCCACTCTTAGGTGTGGCTTCATCCACCCAAACACTTGAGTATTTCTTTCTTTCCTCTTCCGAGGAGTCTAGACACCGTGGTGTAAACAGGAGACGTCTGGGAACCTGTTGCTGAGTTGGGGCCAGCAGATCCCAGCCTGATTGATCGGCTGCTCAGTTAGTCTCCTGGCAAGACATGGTAAAAGCCTGGTAGCATTTAACAGTGTGCTGTCCCCCGCATTTGTGGGTGCACGGTGAGGAGCAGCGCTCGTGGGACTTGGTGATGATAAGCCAAGGAGCAAGAACAAACAGCAGGAGCCATCTGAAGGGGAGAGAGCTAGAAGTCATAGGCCTTTCCCATCTCTAATTTCTGTTGGGAGAAACACTGGTGCAAAAGATGCTCGGTGCCTTGCTGGGAGGTGGGAAGTATCCCTGCCTGTGTCCGTGGCAGGACCTTGGCATGGGGGCATGCTTGGGATGGTAAAGGAAGCCCAAGATTTGCGGGGCCATGGACACAGGTGTCTAAAGAGGGACAATGAAATGGCGTCACAAATCATACTGGGGTTTCCTTTTTTCTCCTCCCACCTCCAGTGGGAACTGTTGTTTGGTTGGGCTTGGGAAGAGAGGAGAGCGATTCTGCGGCTCCCATTTCCCAACGTGAAGCTGTGCCGGCGCGGGGTGCGACAGGACTGCTCGGTGCCACGGCGCTGGGCGTCGGGAGGGCAGGACGAACAGCTTTGCTGGTGGGAGGGAGCTGGCGTGCTCACGGTGTGGTAACTTCATGGCCGGCTCGCGACGGGGGAAGGCGACAACACCTGATCTTGAGCCCAGACATCTTGGTGAATAAAAGCATGACAGATTTCTGTGTGACCCCTAGTATCCTGGGACCTTTCCAGCCTTGCACGGTCTATCTTTCACTCATGCTGAAAATAGAAACCATTGCATCCAGGGCCAATTAGCAGTAAAAATTAGTCGTCTTAATGGCTGCGAGTTGCACGAACGAGCGCTCCAGCTGCAGAGGCTCAGTGACGTGGCCCCAATCTCTCATCTGCGGTTGTGGGATTTTTCCCTGATTCTTGCCACCCGGACCAGAGCCGGGCACAGTGAGTCAAGTGGTCCCTGCATCCTCTAGGTACCAGAAGGCCTGGGCTTTGGGACCATGGAGAGTTTGGCCCTGTCTCCGTTGCAGTCATCTGTAGAAAGACCTTGGTGGGGCATGTGCTGCATAATGGTGCGCTTGCATGTGAGCTCCTTCCCCATTGCCCATGAAATATGGATCCAGACCTCCAGTCGTGCATGGGACCCGTGCATGCCTGGTGGAGCGGCTTCCCACCATCCTAAAAAGCCAGGTGCTAACCTGCAGGCCCACTTCAGGTCTTTAAATTCATGAGAGAAGCCAAGCCACATTCCTACAAACCCACATCTCTGCTGCTTTATTCAAGCAGCAGAGATTATAAACTAGGAAAAATGGAAGGATCAAAAGCTCCATGCAAAGCCCCCCCAAGCTGGTTAATGAATATCTCCATTACACGGGGAAAAATTGATTTTATCAGAAACCAAAGCACTTTGCTTTTGCACTAAATGAGCTTACACATTATTACGGCAACGTGTGTTAGAATAAAAGTCCCGGGCGCTCGCTCTCTCTGCGTGCGATGCGGGGCCATATGCCACCTGTTCAGATCTCATTCTCCAAACGCGAGCCTCACAAAGAGGAGGAACCAACAGTGTTAAATAGTAAAGTACATAATTGTAAATGAAGTGTCTTGGAATACTGTGAAAGCCGCGCCTGGTAATCTCATTTAGTGTGTTCGGAGCAGTTGGAGTGGAACAATTTCTCAAGGCGAGCTGCATATTCTGGGGAAAGGCAGAGGAAGGGAAACAGCGGGGGAGACTTCAGTCAAAACAAAGTGATGGGTTAGTTTGCTTCTGGAGTGCATCCAGCTGCGATTGGAGGGGACCCGGCGGGGCAACCGAGCGCCCCGGGCAGGGCTGGGGTGAGCAGTGCCAGCCTGCCAAGGCAAGCCCGGTGCTGGCTAGTCCGAAGGGCTGTCGTAGGCTCCCCATGCACAG
>NW_017729001.1:34010018-34010832 GCF_001723915.1 Gavialis gangeticus | reverse complement strand
TCAAGCTGCGATCGGAGGGGACCCGGCGGGGCAACCGAGCGCCCCGGGCAGGGCTGGGGTGAGCAGTGCCAGCCTGCCAAGGCAAGCCCGGTGCTGGCTAGTCCGAAGGGCTGTCGTAGGCTCCCCATGCACAGGGCTTCTCCAGCCTGCTCCCGGGGGGCCAGGACAACCAAATAACGTCGCACCACAGGTCCTGTTCAGAGGGTTGGCTGCCCGAGGCTGGCATTACCTCTGGGGGCTTATGAGAAACCAGCTTCCGCCGCCTTATTCTGCACGAGCACCCTCGCCACCGGCCCACCGGCCCTCCTTTGGGCAGGCCAAGCATGTCTCTGCACCACGAGCAAGCGGTGGAGCCCGAACTCCTCCGTGACTCCAAGAGCTGGGCTGTCTGGGCAGGCATAGGGAGGGAGTGGGAGCGGGTGCCACGGACCGGCGATTCCCAGTTGCATTTGCCTTTCACTTGCGCGTGCAGCCTCTGGAAATCAGCTGGGCCCCGGAGCAGCAAGCAGAGGCAGGATCCTCCAGGAACATCCTCCAGTGCAATACGCGGGGCAGTGGTGGCTGAGCCCCGGTTGCAAAGCCTCCCTTTTCTGCACGGCCACGGGAGTTTGCACCCACGCTGTCCCGGCGTGGGCCTTCAGCCTGCTCCTCAGCACCGTGCAGAAGACGCCCGAGCCCTCCTTCCAGCATCCTTCAGCTGCGGCGGATCGCAGTCTTTTGGCATAGTAGTTTCATAGTTTCATAGTTTCTAGGGTCAGAGGGGACCTGAGCAGATCATCTAGTCCGACCCCCTGCCATGGCAGGAAGAGCACTG
>NW_017729001.1:33977083-34005018 GCF_001723915.1 Gavialis gangeticus | reverse complement strand
AGTCCAGGCCTAACTGCAGGACCCTGCACAATGACGGATTTGCCCGTTCCTTTGCCGGCTGCCCCAGTAAGTAGCTACCCTTCACTTCCCTTTCGAACTTGCCCAGTGTAGACTCCCAGCCCCTCCTGGACTATGGGGCACCCCACCAGCCGTTTCGCTGGCATGAAGGTGACCCGTCTGGATTGTGGACAAATGCTCTCCTCCCTTTGAATTCCCCATATTCTGTCGCTGGGGGAACATGCTCCACTCCTTTGGCTTGACAGCGACATCGTGGAGCTCTGCCGGGGGGATATGACTGCAGCAAAACAGGCATCGCAGGTGGCATGGTTTTCAGGCTGCAGCCCCGATCCTGAGTTAAGGCATGCCCTCCCCCATGCTCTCTCCAGCCCTTCCCCTCCCCTTGGCTTCCCCCCGCTTCTCAAATGCACAGGGTCTGTTCCAGGAATCGCTTCGCCTCAGCCGCAGCTCAGCAAAGCCCCCGAGCAGCTGCCTGCCTGCGTCCCAGGGCTGCAGCACAGGTGGGAAGTTGCCTGTGCATTGCTAAGCCACGATGAAGCTGCCAAATCCAGGCCTGGAGATGGAGGGGACCTGAGGCTTGATGCAGCAGAGCAGTTGCACGTGAGCCCTGTCCCCGCCCAAGGCCAACGGGGCGAGCTTAGCGCACGCCAATGCGATCCTCCCAAACGTACGTCCGGCATTCCCAGATGGGGCTGAGCTGTCATTCAGATGGGGGCTTAGTGGTCAGACACCTGGGGGACCTTGCCCGCCAGGAAGGCATTATGGATTCAGAGCCCCCCGGCCAGGTTACATGGAGTCTTTAAAGCTGGAAGAGGTCACTTATTATCCAGCCTGGCCTCCTGTACCCCCCACTGTGGCGACGTCTCTGATGCCAGGCCGTGGTTTGGAGACGCTGGGAGATGGGAAGTCCACCCCATGTCTCGGCCAGCTGTTCTGGCAGTGATTTCTCCTCCCATTAGAAACTGCCACCTATTTCCAGCCCGAAGGTCTACCTTCAGCTCCCATCCACCTGGCTTCCTTCTGCCTTTGCCCGCTGGGTGAAGGAGCTCTTTGCTGTCAGAGATCTTCTCCCCGTAGAGGCCCTCTATAAAATGGGGGCAAGTCACCTCCTAAATTGCTCTCCCCTTCCATAAACCGCATGGTTTTAAAGTATATTTTAGGGACAGATATGTGAGGCCTCTGTTGCAGTGGTGTTCCCCTTGGTTTCACCACCGGACCTGTGCTATCCCCAGATGCCATGTTGCAGCCAGCATCCTTCCAGCTGCAGCCTTCACATCTGGGCAGGCCGCTGGCCCCGCCGAGCCATGCCCGGGTCTTGGCACCCTGGTGCTGAGCTGAGCCGTGCCAGCAAAGAGCACCAGGCTCGTCCTAGCCTGAGCTCAGCCATGGGTCTAAAGCAAGGGCTAAATCTATCGGACACCCATCACTGAGATTTTTTGGGGGGAGGAAGAGAGAGCCTTTTTCCCCGTTAGTTATCCAGTTCCTTCTGGTCACTTGATCACGTAGCCAAGGGCTGAGCACAACACAGGGCGTTTTAAATGAGCTTGACATAAAAGCTCCTCTTCCCCTTGTAATCCTGTCCTCTGCCAGCCCGGGAACGCGCGGCTCTTTCACACCAGGCAGCTGCCTGTGTTCGGCAAAATTAAAAAAAAAAAAAAAAAAAAAAAAAAATCTCACTTTTTTCATTTGTGCTGATTTGCATATTAATAGTTTGCATATTAAACAACTACTTCAGAGGGTGGGCGGGCTAATGAATGCAGCAATCTCCTCTATTTTAACTCAATTTGCCTCATCCATATTCCAATGACTTTGGGGATTGGTATTCAGTTTTCATTGAAATTATCCAAGCCAGACCTAATTTGTGCTGCCCTTCCATTAATCCAATTAATTAGCACCATTGATGTGTACTGCCTTTGTAATGCCGCTTTGTTCAGCCCTGCTGCCGCTAATGACAGCCTAGTATCAGAGCAAATAATGAGCAAACCAAAGGAGCATTTGACCCTTGATGTACCCTCGCACAATGCAGCGGTTTTGGAGTCTGGAGGCCCTAATTTAGGTTCTGTAGCCCAAATTATAGACAATAATTCAATATTCTTTGCGTGGAGTTGACCAAGTGTCATCCCCACCGTTTATTTTGCTTATTCGGCCTCCCCTCCGCCTCGCTGCTTTGTTTGTGCAGTTTTATTTCTTCTCCGACGTGTTCCACCCTGGCCTTTCTGCCCCACCTACAGCATTGATTTCCAACCTCCTTTCCAGCGAGAGGTCTGAAGATCTCTCAGCTCTGAAGGAATTCATTAACCTTTCCCCCGCCCGGAGCCGGAGAGAAAATCTTTATATTTTTTAAGTAAAGCAAACAAACATTGTTAGTGATTATTGGACCAGGCCTCTCACCCCTCCTGCTTGTTTATTGTACCTCTGCTGCTGCTCCGGGAATCTCTGCTCCTCCAGCTCCAAATGGATTTATTTACTGTCTGGCACGTGGGGCGTAGCTCCTGCCGAGAGGGGAGCAGGACGGTGGAGGGGGAAAGGGCCTTTTAAAACCCTGGCACTCTCCTGGTGTGGCCCATAGAGACGTCAGGAACAATTTTGTCTCTAGATCAGGGTGTGCATTTGCTTCCGTGGCTTAAAAGCTTGTCGATTTTGGCTTCTAGGAGTGTTTAAAGCCCGCTCTGTGCGTGCCCGCGTTGCCGAGCTGGAGGCTGCTCTGGCGCGCACCGCGTGCCATGTCACGGGGTGTCAAAGCCATCTCGCCCATCCTGGTGCACTGGCAGCGCCCCCAGGCCACGGAGGGTCTCGGGGGGAGCACAGATAACTGCGAACGCTGCAAAGCCAAGTTCCTGGGGCCAGGGGCTAGGCAGACAGGCGTGGATATGGCGCTCCCGAGCCAGCATAACCTGGCACAGAGCCATTAGACTCACCCCCCAAGCTTGGGAAGCCACCCCGGTCGATACCACCTGAGGAGCTAATCCTCTGTTTTCTGGGAAGAAAACCCAGAAGGAAATCCAGAGAATATTTCCAAACACGCCAAAAGGATCTGCCTCACTTTACTGGAATGCGTCGTCTCATCCCTCGGCCCCTTGCCGACGGGGCCAGGGGGATCTGTCTAAAGGAAACTTTTAGCTATGGTTATCCACAGGTAGGTCACTCCGATTCATTAAGTTAATTAATTATACACAGCATGTGTAAGTGTTCAAGTTGGAAAGGCAGTCAAAACTCCTGATTGAGGCAATACCTTTCGTTTCCAACTAGGCAGTTGGAAAAAAAATGTTCTTTACTTGCAAGCTTTCAGGCTCGCGCCCTTCCTCAGGGAAAGGAGAATGCAAAGATCCTAACATTGATCCCAGGTAGACGTGAAACTTCATTTTGCACAGGAGAACAGGAGGACGTTATAAGTTCTCCTGGATGGAAAAGTTCATTTTATGCAAATCAGGCTCAAATAAAACTTGGACTTATACAACCTAAAAGCTGTAAGGAGGGAGAGTGGTGCCAGGCAGAGGACAGATACTCCCTTTCTCAAAGGATTTTAAAAGTTTGGTTTTGTTTTGAACTGGAGCAAAACCCAATGTTTTTTAAATGTTCCAGGAAAGAAGATTCCTAAGAAGGTGGCAAAAAACTGGTTTTGTCTGAATCAGAACATGTCATTTCTATTTTAACTTCCTTTCTGGTTATGTATAGCATCAAAATTAAAAAAAAAATGAAAAGTTGTTTCAAAACTAAAAATCACAACCCTTCCTTCGAGAGCAGGATGGTGTTGCTACAGCTCTTTTTGGCAGGCTCAGAAGTCTTTTCCCTTAATTCCATGGTTTTTTTCCCCAAATGAACTTTGGGTGAAATGGAGATCATTTTGCAAAGCATTTCCATTTCGACAGCATGATGCAGTCCAGTGGCATCTTCATCTACCGGGAGGTTTCGAACCAGCACCTGTCACTGCAGATGCCCTGGGGTGTTGGACTTGCTTTTTTGGCCAATCAAAGCTCATTTTCCCAGCACAAAGTCTGCTGCTTGGTGCGGAAATGAGTTTGTGTGCTAGGGATTTGTGGGAGGTTTATATTGGAGCAACTCCCCTGAAAATAAAGGACCTAGGATGGACAAGCACTTCGCAGCTCTTGGGTTAATTTGCTGCCTGGGACATTCATTCCTCCTTAGACTGGGTCAAAGAACAAATAAAGCAAGCCCATTACCACAGGCCTTTGGGAAGAAATGTCACGTTAGCCATAACGCAGCACAGAGCATGTCTGTCAGACGTCGGACGAGTGCACGTGCGTTCCCGTGCTCTGAAGTGGCGAGCCGAAGCCCACGATCTCCTTTTGTGACTCTCTGTGCTATTTCCAATCATTTCTCTTTCAACATTATAAATCATGCCGTTTGAATTGGAGCTTATGCAGTTAGTTGCCTGCAAAATGGTACTGATTAACCTTAAAATGTGCTATAAATCTTATTGTCTTGCTTGCTCGTGGAGCACTGGGAAGCAAACAGATGCCTCTTCTCTCTCGTCCGGAGCAGCCTCTGGCTTGGCCGGTGCCAGCTTGGAAGATGAAATCCTGGGTGGGGCGGAAAGTGGGAGAGATGGTATGCAAGGTGGCTGCTCCCCTTGTGTCAGCGCTAACCTAATATCTCACTGGGAAGGTGATGCCTTGCTGCATAAGGTATAAAGTAATGCTCCAGTGGAGGACAAGGGACCTCAGCAGACCTTTGCACGGGGAGGAGGGAGCTGCTAGTCTGGCCATTTTTGCTCTGCAGATCCAGAAAAGGTTGTTTCTCACTTTTCCATTCAGAGAAATGCAAGCCAGGCAATGCTCTGTAGCTTAATTAGTCACAAAACTAATACAGATTTGCTGCTATGATCCACCCCAGAGAGAGCTGCTTTGATTCAGACCCTTCATCTTCAAACCGCGCAGGGACCCATGTACTAAACGTGTACTCGTTTGTCCTCTCATCATCCTCACGCTCTGATCCAAGGGGCGTTTTCCTCGGAAAGCCTGCCTGCACTGGCCGTAAACATCCCAGCTGGTGCATGGATCAGGCCAAACAGCCCAGAGGTCAAATCAGACTTTCCATCCGCCCAGTTGTACCCGTAAAGGAAACTGTGTCTGTGCACTGGGGAGTTTCGGGAGAGTCCTCAGCGCTGGCCCCGTTTAAATCTCTGGAGGAAAGGTCTCGCCGCTGGGCAGGAAAGTTTGCTGGTCCATGCGGAGGATGGAGAGATGCTGCCCTGCGTGAATTGACAAGCATGGGGGGGGTGGAAAAAATAAAGCAAGAAAAGTTTGTCACAAAACCTACTCGGCTTAGGGTCTTCTGACAAGCGTATGTGAGTGCTAATGCCTTGTGATGTTCCTTAATGTCCCGATTAAAAGGGAGCGTGGAGCTGCTTATGAGAAGTATTCCCGAAGACCAGCCCTGTGCTGTCTGTGCTCTGCTAAGACGCGGCGAGAGAGACAGCCATTTTTGTTCACCGATTACACGCTGCCAGATTAGGGGCCCGCAGGTCCACTAGGTAGCACTACCTTCTTTCAAGCTGGAGATGATCCCCCTTGTATGTCCTTCTGCCAGTGGGAGAGAGCCCTCCTGGAGACTCCAGGACAAAGGAGGTGGGGAGGCCTGGCAAAAAAAACCTCGGCAAATATTCGAGGCGTTACAAGCGAGCTCAGGCCCAGCCTGCAAGACAGAGTCTGTCTTTCTGGTCCCGAGGAAGTAGGATTGTGTTTAGCGGCATCACTCAGGACTTGTCATCTTATGGTATGTCACAACATGTCAGCGTCTGACAGTCTGGATACCTGCTATTAACTTAAAGACTAGCAGCAAACACAAATATACGCGGTGAATAGTGATGGAGCCCGGAGCAGAGCGAATGCACTACCTGGGTGCTGCAAGACTGTGCAGCTCCTTCCCGGGTTTGCAGCGTAGCGCTGGGCTTTGCTGCATTCGGTATCTGTTTCCAAGCCGAGATGTTGGATGGGGTTTTCGGAGGGTGTGAGTGGCTTAGAAGAGCCACCGGGAGTCACTTGGGACTTAGCACTAGCGCTGTACGAAGCACGATCATGTAAAAGCCACTCGAGTGGTTAAGAAGCACAAGCCCATTGATGGTCAACAAAACTTGTGCTTGTAAATGGCTCTGGCGCTTCTGGAAATCCTACTGTGGTTGTCTCGGTGCAAGCCCAGAGTCTCCGTGAGAAAGCAGATGCACCAGTGGAAAACCGGTGGCTTTGCTCACATGCAGGATGGGACACATGCTCCCAGTTTCTCTCCCTGGGATCTTGCTTTCCCTCCACTTGTGTGTGCATTGAAATGCCTTTCTCCTCCACAGTCAAGCGCATGCTCCGTGTGAACATGCATGTGCTTGGCAGCAGGTGCTGCTTTCCCCCCCCTTCTTTTTGTAAGATTGCAAAACGGTTTCCTTAACCCCTTCTCCTGGCGCGTTCGTAGCGCTCTGGCAGCCACCTGGGCAGCAGCATCCATGCAGACACTGGAACAAGCAGTTTCGTAATCTCCAAAACGTTGGTTGGGAGGGGAGCGATGGTTCCCACCTTGCTCTGTTCCAACATGCATGTCTTGAAGGCTCAGGGTGTCGTCCCGGGCTTGGTCTCAGCCAACCTGCCAATGACTCTTGGCGAGGAGGAGGAACGCTTACATGCCTGGTTGGTCATTTTTAAATGCACCTGCAAACACACCCCTTCCTTACTGCAGAAGCTGGTTACCGCACACCGGCACAAAACAGCTACACCTGACACCTGGCATGTGAGCGACCCTTCCTGCGACCCCTTTTGTGCGGCCACATAGGAGGGAGGTTAAAAAAGCAGCAGGAAAATCATGCCTGAGTTGGCTCCAAGACCCCCTTGCCTCGGGTTTGGCTTTTAGCTGGTCCTTGTGACTTCCCCATGCTCCTTCCTTCCTTCTGGCCTGGGCAATGGGACCATGTCCATGGGGAAAATTATATTCCTGAAATGCACATGATGCATCAAGCAAACTCCTTCAAGCAAACTCTTGTTCCATCTTAGGCAACGACATGGCAGATCCCACGCGGTCGGGCTCTGCTCCTCGAGCAAAGCTTTCCTCTGCAGGTTGCTCGGGTAGAGGATGCATCTGAAAACAGGCCAACTGCGGTGGTTTTCTCATGAGGCCGATGAGGTTATTTAGCCCATTTTCTACCCCATTAAATTACACGTTCAAAATGCTGCAGAGAGCCGGGGCTGTGCACGACGGCCAAGCTCTGCGTCAAGTTGCTAAGTTTGCGTGTGTTTGTTTTGGGACATCCAAACCCAGAACAAACGCACGCAAATATCTCACCAAATGACTCACCAAATACCATTTCCTTCTTGAGGCTGGTGTGGCTGAGAGAGATGAATGCTCTGCCTGTTATTGTTGCCTATTCTCCCTTTTTTAAAAGTTTTTTCCAGGCTCTCCTCACTAGTTTGAGTGCTTCTTATTTTCCTGCCCTCTGAAAGTAGCCATAAAATTCCCCAGACCGTGTGTGGTATGGTGCGCACTTACAAATTACCATTGAAAAATGAATTGCCTTGACAAAATCTAATGTTTTGTGACACAGCACAAATATGCATTTCATTCTTGAGGAGAAGGAAAAGGAGCTCATTGGAAATATTAAATTAAGCAGTGTAACAGCTGAGAATAATTTGGTTTTCTGCTCTGTTGCTTGTGATTTGGTATGGAGTTTGAGGTGGCAGCCCAGTTTCTGTTTGGAGTATAAAGTGCACAGATGCCTCAGACTTTCTTCCCTGCTACGGAGGGGCTGAGTTGCTCTGGTGTGGCTGGCAGGGTGTAGTCCAAACCCCGGTTTCAAGTCACGTCCCAAAGGTGCGGAGCCGTGGCTGAGGACGCCGTGGCCAGAGGAAATATCTTCTGTCCAGTGGAAGCGTGTCGCAGGAGAAAACACACAGCTGGCATATTTTGCTGGCTCTTTGCTGGTCTAGAAGAAAAACCCATCCCCATTAGGAATGACGCAGAAAGGAAACGGGCTCCGGGCATGCCTGCGAGCAGCTACGAATCCCTGCTGTACCCAGGCACAAATGAAGCCTTTATTTTCCTCGGTCGCCCAGATTTTAATGACCTGCACCATTCACAGAAGGAGCCTTTCACAGAAAGGAGGGTCTGGGTGGCTTCTTGCTGTGCTGCCTGGCCATAAAACCAGCTGCAAGGTCCCTTTGCCTTTTCAGAGTGGGGGTTTGTTTCCGTAGCATCCCGACAGGGCCATGTCGCCCATGGGCTGCACCCTGCCAGCCCCCACGCTCTCCGGGCAGCCCACTCCACCCACCCACCTGGCCTGGGCCTTTGACATGGCCTGGGCTCATGTCTCCATGACTTTCCACACCCCACTCTGCACCGGGATCACTCGCTCCCCTCATGTGCGCTGAGCTCCTCACACTTCTTGTTCAAGAGCTTGCTCTTTTTTGGCTTGACAGCCATCTTCTGGCATGGTCTGGCCTCAGCTCCATCCAGCACTGGAAGGCAACCCCAAATCATGCCAGTTATACGGCAGAGGATTGCATCCTTTCATCCCTTCCCTATTTCTTCTGTTGGTCAGAGGAAAATAGACAATACCCCTGTTCCCCTGGAGCGTACAAGGCCATGCAGAAATGGAAGAGCCGGGACATTACCAGTTCTAATAAACCTATTTAATGTAGTCAGGATTAAACCCCGTTGTGTACAAGTGCCCTACATTGTTAGACTGTGTGGAGCCTGTTGGGACAAGGTCCCTGCGATCGCAGGTGTCTGCAAATCCCCGTATGCCGCCACGTCCAGAGTACGGCTCAGTGGAAACATGGCGGTGGGCATGCAGGAGCCTCTATCTCAGCAGTGGGGCGCCTGGTAGCAAGACGGATGACAGAGCTGGTCAAATAATAAACACGCAGATTCATGGAAACATTTGTGAATAAATGACTCATTCAATCTGCTGCTGTATTTGCTATTGACAAATATTGGATGGCCGGGGGCATATTTCATTTTTACTGGGTGGGGGGGCCAGAAGCTGCTGTCAGGATCGGGGCTCTGCTGAGCTTAGCGGTGCACAATCTCAGAAGAAAAGACGGAGATGATGAGGTCAAAAGGACACAACAGGTGATATTAACCCACAATAAAAAAGGAGAGAGAGAGACGGGGCCAGAGAAGAGCAATAAGACTAGGCAATTACACAGTCCAGCAATCTGCATAAATCTACAATTTTTTTGGGTTGCTTTTAATTTTTACTGGAGACTTCTGCTTGCTCCTATATTTTTCTCAAGCCTCCAGCTGAAATGCAAGCATGGTTCGAAAGCAAGTATGAATTTCAACCACCAAATGTTTTACAAATTCATGTCTGCCCTGTCTTGTTAAGGTGCGTGTTCCAGAACCGTTTCTGCAGTCTCTGAACTCCTGTTGAGTTGATGCTCGCTATTCATTATTTACTCTTCACTAAAGCTGGTCAGAATTGCACATAAGAAGCTTTCCTACAAAAAAAAAAAAATACAGTTTCACTGGAATTTTTTTCCCTGGAAAATGCAGATGAAAAAAAAAAGAGATGGGATGAAAGGTTGACATTGCAATTTTTTGTTTTTTGCTTTGACTCAAACAATGGCATTTCTTTTTCTCTCTCTCTCTTCTTCTTTTTCAGTTTAAACACAAAACACAATGATGCTTTATATCCAAATGCAGGTTTGAAATGAGGACTGTTTTGTTTTCTTCAATTAAAAATACTGCAGCTTTTCATTCTGACAATTCCTGTTCAAAACTTTTCAATCGTTTTTGTTCCAGGCGGTGTTCTCTGTATCTGCTGTCCATCTAGATTCAGAATGGGAATTCATTTCAGCATGTCAGATGTCCCATGGAATGAAAGCTCCATCTTTTCTCAACAGCGAGGCAATTTGCTATTCATTGTTCTCTCTCGATAACGTTTCCGTCACCCAATGAGGCGGCAGAACTAATTCCAAGGGGCCAATCCCACGTTGCGGACAGTCGATAGAGCCTCGGTTCTCTTGGACGTTGGGTTTGATTAATGGCACCTGGCCCAACCGCGGGGTGGGAAGCACGGCCCTACCCCGGGTAGGAAGAGTCTGCTGATCCAGTGCTTCCCAACACACGGCGTCTCCTACGCTGTTGCAGACGGGGGCATTTCAGAGCCAGAGCCCACCCCTGGGTCTGGACAGGGAGCTGGGGCTTCAGCACAGCTGGCCTCTGCCTAGACTTGGCCCCGTCACTAATGAAGCTGGCCCTGAGTCCTCTTTTTGATACGGCATAGGGTTCCCCTTGCAGACTCATTCATGTGCGCCTCACCCAGGTCTCCGTGCTCTCCCTCCTTCCCCATTTCTCTTGCAATCTGCTACCTCCCTGCAGCAGCGGGGCCCACCCGGGGCTGTTTTTATACCAATGCATGCCTGGAAACGCAGCCCCTTTGAAACGGTTTCACTCCGCTTTTGGACTCTCTTGCTCCAGCTCGGGATGAAACTGGATTTCAAACTCTCACCCCATCCCATTCTGCCTTTCGGACGGCTCTCTTTAAAAGTCCTTCCAATGAGATGTTTAGAGCATTGAGCTTCAGGAGTGTCTTCTGAACCAGGGAGCTCGTAAACACTCTCCTTGTTTGTAAATCAAACGTGTGAAATTTATATGATCTAAATCAGCCTTTTTTTCTTTTTTTTTTTTTAATTTTATGCCGTGTCTTGCTTGGCAGTCGGGGAATGCTGCATGTAGCCTTGTGGGGAGAGGAAGAGGGGCATAAAAAAACAGTAATAGATCAGGGAAAAAAGGTAGTAAAATGATAATAGATCACTCTAGTAAAACTCTGATTTACAGCTTGCAATTTATGATGGCTTAATCATGATGATAAGGCACAGGAGTATTTACTTTACTTTCAACTGTTGCTAGAGCTGCCTCTTTGCTCCTGGAAGCGAAGCTGGGAGCTGTACCGCGGTGCACCTTGCCTCTGTGGGCTTTGGTACCTGGCCAGTCAGCTCTGGGGGGAGGGCAGGATGCAACCCACTGGGGCAAGGCAGCATCGTGCATCCATTCAGCAGCCGTGACCGGAGACTGGGGCAGGTTTATCGTCATCCCCAAGGACATGAACATGAACGATGGAAAAGATGGCATGTGAGCTTTGATGCACGCGGCCAGCGCGTTCACGTGGAGGGGAGC
Organism: Gavialis gangeticus; assembly: GCF_001723915.1. Classification (NCBI taxonomy): domain Eukaryota; kingdom Metazoa; phylum Chordata; order Crocodylia; family Gavialidae; genus Gavialis; species Gavialis gangeticus. The sequence goes on along the minus strand of NW_017729001.1, from coordinate 33,993,882 downwards.
CACGGTTCTCCAAGGAGATGCTGGAAAAGGAGGTTTGGGGGGGTGTTGCAAGCCATCTTCTCTCAGCCCGGGGGTTAGGAAGTGGAGATTGGCAGTGCAGGAAAGGGAGACCGCCGTATGTCGGCTTTGGCCACTCCAGCAACGAGCTTGGTAGAAACACCCAGAGAGAGTCTGATCTCCAGCTCCTTTCATCTGCTTCCAATGCAGATCAGTTATAAAGCTAAGAGCTGCTTGTTGCAGCCTGTTGTGTGTGGACAGTCGGTCGATGGTCCCAGAGCCCACGGCACCGTCCATCGCTCCCATCTAGGGCCAGGGTCTGCCAAGCTAGGAGCAGCCAGCTGGCAGCAAAGCGCGCACGGCAGGACCTGCATCACCTCAACACCCTAACATGAAGGAGCACGGCTATCCAGGGCAGGGAAGTGCAGGCCAGAGCCCCAAGCTCGGGACCGTCGGGAATCCTAGCAGCTCCTCTGCCTGGCTTGGGCTACCTGTTTTGGTAGAGCTGAGCCAGCTGTGTGCAAAAAGGGGACTTGCGCCTGGAGACTAAGCCAAATAGGGGTGCATTGGGGTGATACCAGAGCTTTTGCAATCAGCCCCTGCAAGGGTGACTGGTTTGCAGACCCAATCCCCCTTGGGAGAGTCTTTGGAGCACCAAAGTGAAGGGCAGTCATGTTTCCCCTTCTGCCAGTCTCTGCCTCTCCCCCCATTCCCCCACTGCAAAGTCCTCGCTGCACAGGGCAGCACCTTCGTCCATCTGCAATGGGAGCTGGCAGCTCTGTGGCACTGACCTGTGGCCTGCTTGGTTTCAGGGCTGACTTTTATCCCCTCTTTTCTCCAGCAAAACCGAACGTAGCCAGAGAAACACTGCCGTAAGGACAGACTCTCAAACGGCCGGTCTCCCGCACGAACGTGATGTGCGACAGGGGACAGTGTGGCCTGGAAACGTGGCTGGACTCTGGTTCAAAGCCACGTGGACTCCTGTGTGGAGGCAGGGGCTCTGCCTAAAGCATGCGCCGGGAACATGTCGTCATGCGCCTCCTCCCTCCCACGGCCTGGCCACCCCCGCTAGCGCCCGAGACCTGCAGAGACTGAAGCTGAGAAAAACAGGCCTGGGATTTTGGCACCAGCCATCCCACGGCCGGAGGGCTCGGCGGTGTTTCGGAAGCGCAGGGACGCCTGGAGCCCCCTTGCACGCCATGCAGCGCAGGGCCACGTCAACCGGCCATGGCCGTGGGTGAAGGGACTGGTCCGCACGGCTCCCAGCCTGCCACGAGCCCTGCCGCCCTCTTTCCCCGTGCCAGCTCGGCGCACGGAAGATGTGGGCGTGGGTGGGCTTCAGCCTCCCTCTTCCCTTTCTCAAAAAACGGATCTGGAAACCTTCCCAGACCGTACATCTGTCCGTATAATTTACGCCGCCGAGGATGAGGAAGTGAGGAGGGCTGCAAACTCTTTCCATCTGTGCAACTACGTGTGAGGATTTTTCCACTCCTTCCTTGCCTCTCCTCCCCGCTCCCAACCCTCCCTCCACAAAAAACCTGGCCTTGCAAAGAGTTTCTTGCCAGCTATCAGGCAGGCACCAGCATGCCAGATTGCAGCTGCCTGCGTCCCATGGGTGGTCCCGGTGCAGAGAGCCCTTGGCTTCCCTGGTCGCCTTCTCCCACCCGCGACCCCGCAGCCCCCTTGCGCGGTCCCTCGCTCTGCAACCGAGCCCTTGTCCTGCTCTTCAGACGCCCCCCACCATCCTGCTTGCATGTGGCTGATCCCAAATCACCCCTTGCAAATGGTTTGGGGCAGAAAATTTGGCTTTTGACTCCACCGCAGTTTCAGGACGGAGCCTGACTTTTCTGCCGAAAATCTCAGTTTGGGACAAAGATCTCGCATGGTTTGGTGCACCGAAGCCGTGGATTCCCAACATGCATCGCAGCGGGTTGGAGAGGGTGGGCAGAGGGTAGCAGATGCAGTCCGGCTAGGGAGTCTGGCCAACGGAGGGGGAGTAAAGGCCCGAGGCACGTGTAGCACGAGGTGCATGGGGCAGGGGGGCAGCACACCTGAAGTGCGACTTTCCCAATGCAGATTTTCCAACTGTCTTGATTTGGAAACACCTCCTGGGTGCAAGGAATTTGCTCGGTTAACTCAACAGCGTCACTTAATGCTATATCCCAAATTGATGTAGCATTAAGAGAAAGGAAAGGGGGTCGCATCCAGTCCAAGCCCTGCCCGAGGCAGGATCAGCCCCATCCAAACCAGCCCAGACAAATCCACTCCCCGACCTCGGAGCCGCACGACGCAGTTGCCCCGACCCAGCCCCAGGCATCGCCCCCAGATTGGCACTGGTCAAGCAGGGAGGCCACGGCTGCCAACGTCCTGCTGAGATGTGTTTTCTGCAGGGATTTTCCCCTGATCCTTCGGTGCTGGTCCTGGTTTCCTTTCTTCCAGCCCCTTCTTTTTAAGTCATAATTTCTAGGGGTGTGAAGGGACCTGAGTAGATCATCTAGCCATTCCTGAACTACGTCTAATTAGACTGCAATTAATTCAGGCAGGGATCTGTCATTATTTATTTGTTGGAAAAGGTTTTTATTTTTCCCCTGTGGAAAATACCAGCAAATTGAAACAAAACGATACCCCCCATTAGTCCCTTGCCCCCCAAACTGAGAAAATTCTTAGGAAAAATTGTGTTTTGAGGGGGTTTTTTTGAAGGAAGCAGATATTTTCCAGAAGGTAAAATACAATTTGGACCCAAAACCCAACTTTCCACTGACAAAAAATAGTCATGATAGATTTTTTTTCACAAAGCCCCGTGCGAGGATCTGTAGGGATAACACGCCGCAATGCAGACAGGATGGAGGGGATGGAGATGCGGGTGGTTGAAATCGGCACGGCTCTCGGCGCCGGTCACAGCAGGTCCCCATCCTGCGTGGCTCTGCCCAGGAAGGCTGGGCCCACGGGCTCACGCTTCCTGCTCCTGGTAGGCAATTAGCAGGGGAGGCACGTCCTGCTAATAAACCCCCAGCACTTATAGATTTCCCGTCAGTGGCTGCACTTACTTTAGGAGCCAGTCTGTCCTCGTGGCCTGACTGAGAATGAACTCCGGGGAATTCAGTGGCATTTACACAGCTCTGGGGCGTATCCGGCTTGCCTCCCCACTACCTGGATCCGCATCGACCCCAGTCGCTCGGCGGAGCGGTGTGCGATGGATGCAACTACGCGGCACACATGCTTGTCCCTGCATGCGGGCACCGCTGCGCCATATGCTTGCAGCACGTGCGGCTGCCTCGGCCACCCGGTGTATCATCATTAGACGTACAAGGAGAGAGGAGGAGGAGGAAGAAAATTGCTAAATTCAGATTGCACCCCGTTTGATTGCTATTCACACTTAAATGGCCCTGATGCGGAGAGGCTGGGCCTCAGCCGGGATGCTGCACATCACTTCCAAGCCCCGCTTCTGGGATTTGCTTTCTGCTGCCATCCAGGGACTGGGCTACTGCTCTCCTCCAAACTGAGGGGCTTTCCTTTGCCCATGTAGAAGGGGGCAGCCCCCAGCCTCGAGCCATGGGCAAGGGGGCCCTTGGGGCACGTTACCCCAGGACTCAGCATGTCAGTCCTGGACCACCTTGTGCTGGGAGAGACCCGGGACAAGCTGATGAACTGCTCGGATACAGGATAAAGGTGGCTCTGGTTTCTCCACTCTGCTCAGCTCAGGGATGCAGGCTGCGCACTGACCTCTGGGCAGCTCTCTTCCTCCAATGCATCCTTGTTAGAAAGCAACTTTGGCTGGTGGGGGCAGGGCATTATTTAAGAGACAGCTAATTGAGGTCATTTCTGCATCTGGTTTTGCCAGCCGATGCTTTATTGCCCTTGTAAGGTTTTTATTGTTGCATCAATGGGTTTTCCTTATGGGAAAAGCCTGCACTATTGACTGCTGAAGTGCTCTTTATGGGCACGAGCGGTCCGCTCTGTGCATCTCGTGCTCGGCTTGGCTGCGAGCGCGATTCGAGCCGTGGAGCTGTGGCTGTGTGCTGGATTTCAGGCTGTGCTTGCAGGCTAGCCAGCCCCCTGCACACGTGTTCCTCCCAAGATAGGCTGAGTGGGTGGGCAGAGAGGACCTAATGTACTGAATCACTGGCGGGCCTTGGCACATCCGTCACCGTCAGCGAGACATGAATGGAGCAGGGGCCTGTTGTCACCTCCCCGCGCCCACTCGCTCCCGGAAACACCAACACAACTTCAGAGTCTTTCAAACTTTCTGTGAATCATGGCGAGCCGCAGAGACGGTTTCTCAAGGTCACCCGGGAGCCATCAGTAGCCCCCCCGCCGCGGTGCATGGGTCCAGACCCGACGGGCTCCTCCTGCTCTGGTTCACGGGTGGACCTAGTCTTGAAACCATCTGCATGGACCCATCGTGGGCTACAGGAGCAGAGCTCCCTGCACTGGCAGCTATAGTAGGTCCTTATCTTACCCTGAGCAGCCGCTGGAGGGGGATGCAGACTTGCCCTGCGCTGCTGCAGGGGATGCATGGCCAGGGCGGCCACAGCCCCCGTCATTTATGGGACTGTAGATAACCAAGCAGGATCTAGCTGCCTCCTGTCAGACACAACAGCTGTAAAAACAGAGTACAAGGAACTTTCCTGGGTCTCTGGTGTCCGCAGCACGGCCCCCCGCCCCAGCAGCACCATAGCAAGGGATCCGGTCATGGGGTCAGCATAAAGCCCGCTGCTTCCCCCCCACCAGCGCTTGATCCCGTGTGTGCATCTTCCCTGAGCGTTGGTGCAAATGCCTTGGGGTGGGTTTATCGTTTCCTATCTCGGTCAAAATCCAACAATGGGATTAATTTTTTCCCCAGGCCTGTCGTACTTAACCCCCTCACTGCTGATGCCTTGCATTGGCACCCTTAAAAGTAGCATTGGGGAGCATTTGAAGGGGTGCGTGGAGGCCAGGGACGCCAGTAACATTTGCTGCAGTGATGCGGTGAATAAATAATAAACTTTCCCAGAGCAGTCGGACCAGGCGCTTCCTCCATCTTGACGTGATGTTCCCATTGGCATGACTCATTGGCTATTTATTTATTTAAAGCCACCGAGCTATCCGCATTATTTTTAAGAAAGCAAACGCCGCGTGTGGGCAGGGGAGCTGTTCTGCATAAATGTGCATCTCTGTGACATTGGTAACGCAGCAGAATAAAGGAAGGCTCCCCCCCTCCCCACAAAAAGTCACAGAGTTGTTTTCTGGGAAACTTTTCACCAGAATCTGTGTTATATCCCAAATGCCCGGGTTATATTCCAGTGGAGGGCCCATCTGGCTATCTCCACAGAGTCTGGTACAGAAACAATACTGCTTATTTTCCTACCCTGTATCATTGCCTAGTTCCTCTGGGTACCGCCCCCGGCAAGGCTGTGCTTGACATCTGTGCAGACAAGTAACCCCAGAACGATCCTGGGTGCAGCCCTGATGTGTGTGAGATCAGCCCAGAAATCATGTGGTTGCTTTACAAGCTTTTCGTATCTGATTTTGATTTAATGCATCCGTCTCATATGCTTGGCGGACAGAGCTCTGCAGATTGCTGTGTAGATATGACATCATGGCCGGGTGTAACGCAATTAGCCAGAAGCTTCTTCTCAAAATATTAAATGTGAATTTCTTCTAAACATGGTTTTTAAATCATCTGGTTTTGTACAAGCCCAGTAAAATGCCATGGATGGACTGAAAAGACCTTATCCACTTACATCCAGAAATGGATCTTTTTTTTTTGCAAAGAAAAGGTGACCTTTGTGACCTTTTGAAATTCAGAATGTTCTTTGGGTAAAAATACATTTGCATTGCATACATAAAAGTATTCGATTTCTGCTCATTTTTGATTGTGAAAACAGTCATTTCTTAGAATTGGCATGAACACATAAGTGTGTGCACGCACGGTATGGCAAAACCCAGCCATTCCTGTGGTCACAAAATGACCTAAAATGCAGATTTCCACTTGAAATTTCACTCAGATCTGTGTTGCTGCTTCTGCAGCTCTGGGTAACGGTGACTGATATCTCCTGCAGGTGCTTTCCATAAAAATGAAAGACACAACCCAGTCACATTCAGAGCGCTCTTGGTTTCTGGGGTGTTTTGGTCAAACTAATGGGTGCCTGGCGCTGGAAGCAAAGCCATTTTGCACGGGGCTCTGGGGAGCTGGGCTGACGCGGGAGCCGACGGGTGGGCAACGTAGGGGTTCTGCTCTGGACAGGGGGAGAGGGACCTTGGGTTTGGGCTGGCGTGCACGGCATCTGCATTTAACATGGGGTATCACTCTGTCGTGTGTCACGCACTGGGGACGAGGAGAGAAAAGACGGACTAAAACCCATTGCGTTCTCTTTCCTGTATGCACACAGGAGTTTGGTCCAACTTCCCCCTTTTCTGGCAACATGCTGGCTCTTGACTGTTGAAGTGAGGGGCTGGCGATGCTAACCTCGTGACTTCTAGTGCATGTTGTTGGCTGCTGGCCTCTCCTTGCACCGACGGGCATTTGCAAAACCTGCCACACACGCGTTCCCAATGCAGAGGGGAGCTGAGGTGGCTGCAAAGCAACGATTAAATGAAGGGTGGATGGAGAGGAGCCTTCCAGCCTGGCCCCAGCTCACACACCGTTCAGCCCTGCTGTTTGGGTCCCTGCGGGGCACTGTATATACAGTGCAGGACACTGTGTTTGGCCCTCTATTCCCTTCTTTTTGATCACCCCTGAGCACCGCCCACTGCCTTTCTTTTCACCCATGAACTTGGCCCAGGAAAAGGAAATTGAAACCTCCAGCGAGGAGGATGTACGCGAGGTGGGGATGGCACGGGATGGTTCACAGGCAGCTTCCCCACGACGCTGGGGGCTGCTCTCTTCTCCTCTTCATTCCTTTGTACCTTCTAGGACTGCCGCCTCTGGTGCGTTAGCCCTCCACATCCTTGGAAAGCCTGCAACTTCCCCCCCCAAAAAGGAAGGAAGCAAGGAAAATTAAAAAAAAAAAAAAAAAGTTTAATCTTTTTCTCTGCAAACTCAAGATTTTTAATTTTAAACCCAGGCTCTCGCAGAAACGCATCTCTTTGTGACTCTCCTGCCTGACGCATCGTTCACATCATGTTAGATTATACTCTGAAACATAACGTGATGTGACTGATGCAGCTTATGACTGATGGTGCATCAGCCAGGAAATGTAAAAGGACCCAATTTTCTAAAGAGCATTGTTACAGAAACAAACAAGATGCCCTTTTAACTTGTATTGATTGATTGCTAAAGAATAAGCTCTTCTCATACTTTTGCAAGTACTATAATTAGTTGGTAGAATTACCTGGAGGGGGGGAAAGCCAAACAGGCGTCGTTTCATTCTCTCTGGGCGGGAGAGAGGAGGGAGGCGAGAGCGAGAGAGCTGGGAAGTAGGTGGGTACCTTGAGATTTAACATGCACTCCATCTTCTTCAAGGTGTAATCGGCTTCGCTAAGAGGGGCACAGCATGCCCGGGAGTCCTCCAAGTCAGGCGTCGATAAACCTGCGCAGACCGTCAGTGGTTTGCCCATCACCCAGCCAAAAACAGAGACATAAGCTGTCTCTGCAGGCACGAGGCCGAGGTTTCGCTCCGCTTGATATTTTCGTGCAAAACTGTTGTTCCTTTTCTTTTTTTCTTTTTGATGAGCAGCTAAAAATCACAGATATGTCTGGAAGGACAATGCCTTTGACAGCAAAGGGAATATTAGGGTCAACCTTTATTAAGAAAGAAGCTATTGAAATGACATACTCAAACATATTGCTATTAGGGACTTGAAGAGTATTTGCCTCATTCATGTAAAAGGTAGCTAGCAATCTTCTTGATCAACAGTGGCAATTTATTTTAAAGTGTCCATTTTCTGGATGTCAGGGGAAGACTTTTATTTATAATCTTATTTTCAATTTCAACAAAGAACACTTCACTCATGCTCTGTGCAGATTTTTTTTGCAGACAATAACCGATTATAAAAACTGTACTTTCCCCCACATGCACCCCCCTCGTAGTGGTGTTGACATATGGAAATGAATCAAAATGTAATAGGCATAATTACAAGCATTGTATGCAGGCTACAATTAGTGTCTCTTCAAAGCAGACTTGTAATCAAAAGACACCAATAGAACAGGAGAAGAAATGAGAGGACAATTCACAGAATTAGGGTTGTATCAGGAGGAAGTTTTCAGTCCAGAGTGAATGGAGTTGCACAGTTGGTTTGTATTTTAATTTTTAGGAGCGTGGAGACAACTTTGGCCTCATAGAAATAAGTGAACAAAAGTGGATCAGATTTGCAACAAACTTGGTAAGCAATGGCAAACTCAGAGGGTTAAAAATATATATTCTTCTTCCTGAACAATGTGTATCCTTCCTGTAGTGCTTAAACTCTGCAGCTTTGCCTTGGCCATGTTCCTTTATCCTGGGAGTACCTGAAATCCCCGTGTTTAATACAATAAGAGGGGCTGTCACTGTTTTTTTTACAACGGTAAAGAGAATCATTAGCTACACAGTGTCTCCCGATGAAAATAGCAGGTCACGGATGAAATGTGGTCCTGCCACTGTCTTGCTGTCAAAGCACCTGTAACGGGCAGCCTGCACACAGCTCCGGTGCTCCCCAATTAACACAGCTATTTTTCAGCCTAATTTTTCTTTGTAGGGAGAACTACAGATCTGGAGAGACCAAAGAATTCAGGGATTTCATCTCAGGGTCCCCAAAGCATTTGCCAGAGTAGGGAAAAGGATAAAAAGTCAAAATGATTTTAATTGCACCTGTTCCAAATGAAAAGGGTTTCTGTTTCTGTTTGTTTATTCCTAGAGGAATTTTAGTTTTGCCATTTCCAAAATTTTATTTAAAAAAAAAAATGAAACATTTCATTCTGGATTTACACTTTTACCTTTCAGGCTGAACAAAACATTGCTTTCAATTTTAATTTGGTCTGAAATAGCATTCACGACTTTCCATTCACCAAAATTTTTGAAATTTTCATCACATCAACCCCACATCATTATTTTTTAAATTCCTCCTCTCCCCAAAACAAAAATTGCTGGTGAATTGAAAGCTGCATTATTTGCACAGCTGTAAGCACAATAGACAGCCTTTGCGCGTGCCGAGCCCATTGTCCTGTATTCCTTCACGTTTGAGTTAAGGTGGCTCAGAAAGACTAGAGCTGGTTGACAATTTTCCAGGGAAACGTTTTTCTAATGGAAAAGGCCATTCCCTCTGAACTGAGACTTCCCGTGGAAACCAGCCCATTTTGGTGAAGCCTCATTAGAAAGAAGGAAACGGGGGAAAAAGAAGAAAACCAGGTGTTTGGACCTCAGGAACATTTGAGCTTTCAAGACAACTTTTCATTTTGAAGCTTCTTCCCGAGTGAAGGATGATAAACCAATTTGAAAGCGGGGTCGTCATGAAACCTTTGGGCACCCCTGAAAGTGGAGGCTTGCCCTGCCCGATGGAATTTAAATCTGAATCACAATGGAGGAAGAAGTGGACGCCATCGAGATTTTGTTAAAAAAGAGAAATTCTTCGTCCAACCCTGCACCAAGCCGCAGGCATGAGGTATGCCCTCTTCGCACCAGTGTCACCAATGCACAAGCACTCTGCTTTCCCCTTGTCTCTTGAGTGCAAGGAAGATCCAAGCACCTAGCCACGTGCATGAGCCAGCAGAGCTGCAGGGAGCCTGTTGCGATGTGTTATGCGAGGGTTTGGTGCAGGCAGCCTGTTGTGATGTGTTACATGGGGGTTTGGTGCAGGCAGCCCATTGCGGTGTGTTACATGGGGGTTTGGTGCAGGCAGCTCATTGCGGTGTGTCATGTGGGGGTTTGGTGCAGGTAGCCCATTGCGGTGTGTTACATGGGGGTTTGGTGCAGGCAATCGGTTGCAGTGTGTTACATGGGGGTTTGGTGCAGGCAGGCGATTGCGATGTGTTACGTGGGGGTTTGGTGCAGGCAATCGGTTGCAGTGTGTTACATGGGGGTTTGGTGCAGGCAGGCGATTGCGATGTGTTACGTGGGGGTTTGGTGCAGGCAATCGGTTGCAGTGTGTTACATGGGGGTTTGGTGCAGGTAGCCCATTGAGGTGTGTTACATGGGGGTTTGGTGCAGGCAGCCTGTTGCGATGTGTCATGTGGGGGTTTGGTGCAGGCAGGCGATTGCGATGTGTTATGCGAGGGTTTGGTACAGGCAGCTGGTTGTGGTGTGTTATATGGGGATTTGGTGCAGGCAGCTGGTTGCGGTGTGTTATATGGGGGTTTGGTGCAGGCAGTCCATTGCGGGGTGTCACGTGGGGGTTTGGTGCAGGCAGCCCATTGCGATGTGTTACGTGGGGGTTTGGATCCGGATGCACGTGGCTCCAGTTGCAGCTCCCCAGCCTTTGCTGGTGCATGCGGTAGCAATGCAGGGCCTGCTGTAAAGCCTGCAAGGAAGCCCAGAGCCCCTGGGCATGCAAGGCAAGCTGTCTCTGAGCGGGTGGTCGTCCATGGGTCCAAGCCCTCTTCCTCGCTGGCCTGAGCTCCCTTCTTGAAGGGGGATTGCTCGGAGCTGTTAGAAGGGGGGTTGCTGCAGGGAGCCCGTGGCCTGGCCCATCCCCACCTCTCATGCATCACCTGCCCTGCTGTCATGGGTGAATGCTCCAGGCTCTTCCTCCTCTGCTCCCTGTGCATTGCCTTTAGCTTTGCAGCATGTTTGGGGTGCCTCTCCCTCCACTCAAAGTGGTTGTTTCTCTGCTGTGGCTCAAGGTCCGCACGCTCGCAGCGCGTCTGCCTTCTGCAACATCCGCTTTGAGGCCTGCCGCCTCCTCCAGCCTGGGCCGCCGAGCCCGTCCCTGGCCCCATGCTGGTTTTCAGTGCAGTGTCACATCATTACTGCTCAGTCTCTGGCCTCTGGGCTATGTTCAGGGCTATGCACCGTGATGGCAGCCGCCACTGAACACTACAGAGGCCTGTCACAGGGCACCGCTCGCGGTCCCCTCCTCGTCCATGGAGAGAACGAGGAACGATCAGTAGCCGGAGTCGGAGCATCTCTGCCACTTCCTATCACATCCGGGGGGGTCCCCTCAAAACCTTTGCTCTCCCTGCTTTTCTGATCCCGTCCCCATCCCCATCCCTGGGACAAGAGCGAGGCCAGGAGCGATGGCTCCTAGGTGGGATTTTCAGAAGTGTCGCCTCCATGCAAGCGCTGTCACTGCCGGATGTGTTGGCTGCAAACACTTTGCTCTCAGTCAGAAACATTTGCTCTCAGTTTAAAACTTGGCACTTGGGGGTCTTGACCCAGATCTGACTCTTTTGCACAGCGATGGCAAGCTTCCCGACACAGCTGCTGTCTGAGCGCGGAGAGCTAGGAGTCAACTGGGTGCAGGCGGCTGTAAATCAGCGCTCGATGAGCAGGCAAAGAAGATTTCTGCAAGTCCTCAGAGCCCAATCTGGGTTATTTCTGCTCCGTGTTGTTCAGCTTGCAGACCCGGGAAGTGTGTGAATATTTATGAGGGAGAAGTGCAGCATTCGGCATGTAGCAGCCAGGCGTCAGAGCGCTCTGCTTTCCTGATCGCAGCGTCATCGCAGGAGTGAGTTTAGTTACCCCAGGCAGCTGGGCTGGTAATGAAGTGAATGCAGCCAGGCATAACACCCCCCCAAATTTGGGGAGGATATTCATCTGAATTATCCGAGAGACAGGGACGGATGCGAAACCTGGGGCTAAATGACAGCGGTTTGCTCGGTGCCTTCCAGCAGATCTGCTGTACCGCTCTGTCGCTTGGTTTTTTGCATCCTCAGGTCAGGATGTAGCTGGACCCAGCCCAGATCCCGCCAGCTCCGGCCGCCGGCTGCCCGCTGCTCTCTGCAGCTGGCACGCGTGCCTGGCTGCGATGCCCGCTGGCTTGTTTTCCTCTCGCACAAAGGCCCCTTCTGCTACCCGGTGCACTCGACCGCTTGCCTGTGTCTGACCTCTCGCAGCTCGGGGCCCTCCTCTTAGTGCAACGGCGCCAACAGATCCGCCGCATCTGCTTTGTGAGGACCAGTAGATACAGCGAGGACGAGGTAACGTCCGTGACCCTTAGCACAGGGGTTTAGTTGCAATCATCTTTGAACAGCACCAACCTATCGGCGGATCGCGGGATGGGTGTAAGGAGTAGGACTTGTCTGAATGGGTATAAGGCAAGGGAATAAGGATTCGGACGGAGCTGGGGGCAACCGTGCAAACACCGACCACCTCCAGCATCTTGGGGTCTCAGCAGCTGAGCACATGAGCGATGCCCCTCGCCCAGCCTGCCCCGTCTGTCCTCTGCGTGGGTGCCAGACTCGCCGAGCATCCATCTGTTGCTGCCCCGCAGCCGTTCACACTTGGGCAGGGGCGACTGGACGTGGCCGCCCAGTGCACATCGCCTCTTCCCGGTGTGTGCTGGCAGGCCCGGGTGCCAAGCCCGGCTGCAGCGGTACGCACCAGGAGCAGCTCCATCGCAGGCTGCCAGGGGATGGTGTAGGAGGGCCTATATTTGTTAGCAGGAGCCAGATGGTTAAAGAGGCTCCTGACATGATTACAGGAGCTGGAGCCATGCAGGGATGCAGAGGGAGAGTCGCACGAGAGCACCCGGGCTCCCCCACGACATCAAAGTGCCACGCCGACGGGCCACAGGTGTGCCGCACATGATGAGCAAATGGAAATGGCAGTGCGCGGGATGTGATGACAGCTCTGCATTTGTATCCATAATGAATTTATCCCAGGGTGCACTTGGGCCTCCGTTCTATATTTAGACCTTTCTTCCCCAACTTTGCATGTAGCGGAGCCACGGAGAAACTCTCTAAAAAAGCTTCTGACGCCGGAAAACTTCTGAGGACGGCAGGGCAGGGCCTGACACTCACGCTCAGCTCAGCGGTGTCAGCTCAAATCTGGAGGAGCCCCATCGAGTCTGGATGTATGCTGGCATCCCCGCGAGCAGCATCTGCACCCGTGTCTGGATCCTTCTCCAGGGGAAGGGAGCTGCCGGACCGCTGTGGCGTGGCAGCCAGTCTGAGACTGGGGGGAAAAAAATACCCACGGATAAAATGTTTAGTTTTAAAGCAGACACTTAAATAAGAACTTTTGCAAAACAAAGTGTCCTGGAAACACGGCGTCGCCCACTTGCAGGGCGCTGGCGGCCGAGTGCAGCTCCATTTATAGCTAAGTAAATGCAAGCTCCGAGCTTGCTGCATCTTCAAGTGCCATCCCAGCGGCACTTCCAAGTGGGATGTGGTTAAATTGTTAAATGCGGTTAAATTGTGGTTATATCGTGGGGTATAGCAGCACGGGCTCACTCCAGCTTTTGCTGTGGCTGCCTATGGGCTACTTTGCTCACATCCATTGGCTGATGTGGCCTTGCTGTGAGAAATAGGGGTTTGTCTTACATGAATCGCTTCGGTTGCACCCAAAAAGAAGGTGGCCATCTGCAGCACTTTTCGTCCGAGGCATTTTGAGAAAGGTTTAAGCTTTGCAAGAGCAGGTAAACTGAGGGCCGGGGCGTGCAGGGCGACAGGCAGAGCAAGCAAGGAGTCTCCACTGCCCTTTCCAGACCCTGGCTGCTCCCCACCTGTGTAAATGCAGCGCCATATAAGCAGTATCTGGGAAATATGAATTTTCATTTCTACCTAGGAGAACTTGTACAATCTCTGCTCTCTCCCATGCCTGAGGAAGGGCGAGTGTGCCTGAAAGCTTGCAAATAAATACAACAATTTGTTTGCAAATATCTAACTGGTCTAATAAAAGAGATCACCTCTTCCATGAGTTTTGATTCCTTGCACCATATAGCACCCATTCTGGATGCAGGTCTCGGCGGCCGCTGTCCAGGGACGCCCAGTGAACACTCCCCGCTGGCGGCTGAAACCCACCGGTTTCAACGCCGACCTAACACCCTGGCTTTCTTCCTCTCTCAGTTGGTCCCTGCTGATTTGGGGAGGAAGGAGGATTTTTAAAATGCCAAAGCATGCCAGTTGTATTTCATTCTCTGCTTCGGCGTGTTTAACATAATCCACCAAGCAGAGGTGACTCTGAAGATGCTGGGGATGTGAAGAAATTTTCCTGTGAAATATTAACAGGTCCTTTGGGTGTTTGAAAGAGCTGAAGAAGAAACATGAATCTGAATGTGGAATTACGTTTTAATCCTTCCTGTTGCCTTTTAAACTATCAGAAGGAGCGAGGGTCTGCTATCCTCCCCATCAAACTGGGCGCGACCTTCTCTTTACATGTGCATAAAAAAATATATATATCCAGTGGCTTACTGTTTCCATCCCTTATCTATCTCCTTTTTTGAGGCTGACTTCATCTTCAGAGTGCAGTAGTTTCCTTTTACAGCCCTCAAGAATAGAAATGTTCTTTCTCTATTCCTGTCACGTGCTGCTAAGGTTACATGGCCCCCGCTCTTATCAGCAGAAGGCACATGGTGCATTGTGGGATAGCCCCGGCGAGGCGCTCGGTTTGCCGAGTGTCAGCTCCTGCAATAGGCACTGGGCAAGTGACCTCCGTGACCTTGAGTTTCTGCCCCCTCCCTCCCCGCTTTCAAAAAAGAGGAGAAGAAAGAAACCAGATTGTGAGCCGACTAAAAATGAAAAGACCCTCGCAACTCCTCGGGGAAAACTTCTTGAAGATGGGTCTGCAGATTCCAGTGAAAGACCTGGCGGGGTGTGCGCGTCTCAAGAGGAAGTCGAGCCATTTGCAGAAAGACGCAACTCAGACCGAGAAATACAGATTTGGATTTGTTGCTCCTCTGGAGGGCAAAGCTTTTGAATCCACTTGAACACCCCTCGCTTGGGCAGCAGCTACCTACAGCTCTGCCTAGTTCGAATTTGATGAGGATGATTTGATAGTGATGCTAACAATACGAGAGTGTCATAATTTTAAGCCGCTAGAGGAAACTTATCATAGATTCATAGAAGTAGGGTCGGAGGGGACCTGAGCAGATCATCTAGTGCGACCCCCTGCCCTGGGCAGGACTGAATACAGGGCTCACATGACCCCTACAAAGCTTAAGCTTAAATGACCCCAGCTAAGTAGTTATCCAGCCTCCTTTAAAGACCCCCAGGGTAGGAGCCAGCATCACTTCCCTTGGAAGCTGGTTCCAGATCCTAGCCGCCCTGACCGTGAAGTAGTGCAACTTGGTGGGGGGAAATAAAGATAGCAGCCCTGGGATATACTTGTGCTTTGGGTCTTGTAGCCTTTAGACCTGCTGCAGATGGAGGATGGCACAGCACGTGGGACCTCTCTGGAGCATTGCCCCCGGGGAACTTTTCTCTCTCCCCTCATTGGGAACATCAGGAAAGGGCTCTCCATGAACTGAAGTCAGCACCATCCCCTCTTCAGCCCACCTGCCTCTGCAAAGAGCGGCTGCTTTAAAGCAATGCGACGCCCTCGAGACTCCTGGGCTCCCCCAGAGCTCTCCATGCTGCTTGCTCTCACAAAACAGTTGCAAGGAGCTGCACCATTATAAAGGCAGGGCCGGGAGTGCTCTTCCCAGGCTGCAAAATTAATTGGCTTTACCCAGAGTGGTTGATCACATCCAAAAAGCCACGGGCACGGTGCCTGCTCTTTAAAAGATGTCCATGTTGCTGGGAGCATTTACAAGTGCACATTTATTGCACAGTAATTTAGGTTAACCGAAAGTTACTGCACAGTACGGGGATGTCTACATGTACATGCTTATACTGCGCAGTAACTACGGTGACTTGTGCTGTCTTGGACGTAAATCTGATATCTGCATCATGAGGTATCAAATTTACGCCCGATTAGTTACTGTGCAGTAACACATGTGCAGACGCCTTACTGCACAGTAATACTGTGTGTGGACTGACTTGGGGCTAACTTTACTCCCAAGTCAGTCCACACACAGCGTTACTGCACTTTAACGCCTGCACATGTAGGCGCTGGCCTAAAAACTGCTTACTGCGCAATACCTTACTGCGCAGTAAATGCATGTGTAGATGCACCCACTGTATTCCAAGACCCAGGGGCTCCGGTGCATGCTGAATCCCAGCCCCTGCCTCCTGCACATTACTCTGCATTGCACTGCACCATGCAGACCTTGGTCACCACCTCGCCCACCCGGCGCGCTGAGTGTTCACATTTCCTCTCTAATGGCCTGTGATTACTGCAACTTTTATGATGCAGCGTGGCATCGTGCTGACATATACTGCATGTCAGGGCATTAATATCGCTGTGAAATAACCCTGTAATAGTGTAATTAGTGGCACCGTTACCTCCACGTTCTACAGAAACACATCCCAAGAATGAAGCCCTGACTGTGGGTAAAGCTAGAGGGTAAACAAGCATCTCTCCCGGGAAACCTCCTGGGATTTCATGATTCACTATTGAAATAAATATGTATTTATGTATGACAGCCAATGAACACCACATATAAGAGACATTTTCTTGATGCATTTGAGAGCTACTGAATAAAGAAACAGTCCTCCACTAGCCTACCTGCATGCCCCATGACCTCCATCTCTCTCCTAGGCTCAAATCAGTGTGTGTGCATGTGCACACATCCACATACAGGGTCACACCTGCTAACACACGTGTATTTCCACAAGCATTTGAGTTCCTCTAGTCATGCATGCGACTGGGTTTTCAGAGATGCTGTCCCTCAACGCTACCCTTTTTTCCTTAAGATTTTATTTTTTCCCCTCCAGCCCTTATTTCCGTTCTCTCGACAATCAGCCTTACATTACAGATAGTGTCAAACATTCAACTTAACACTCGCTAAGTGCAGTTAAACAGGGAGCAGATACACATTCAAGCAGTTCAACGTACATTAAACACCCTTGTGTCATGCAAAGTCATTCC
>NW_017729001.1:33957040-33972083 GCF_001723915.1 Gavialis gangeticus | reverse complement strand
TTTTTTCCCCTCCAGCCCTTATTTCCGTTCTCTCGACAATCAGCCTTACATTACAGATAGTGTCAAACATTCAACTTAACACTCGCTAAGTGCAGTTAAACAGGGAGCAGATACACATTCAAGCAGTTCAACGTACATTAAACACCCTTGTGTCATGCAAAGTCATTCCCTTTTGGGCGAGGGCTGTCTCCTAGCAATCGCTAACTTTATTAGGTCCCGACATCCTAATGATTTGCAGCTGTTGCAAGGGAAAATGTGTGACCCCATCCTCATAAGAGTGCTGCAGCCACTTTTAATTTTGCAGTTTCCAAAATGTTATTAAAAAAAGGAGATGAAACATTTCATTCTGGATTTACACTTTTACCTTGTTCTCAGCTAGTTTATGCAGGCTCCTTGTGCCAAGCCCCACACTGGGGTGTCTGAACACATTTCGGGGTTAAAAACATAGCAAATGGAAGCGCCGAAGCTAAGATGCACAGTGACCAGTTATTACTCTGCAAGCTTTGGAGTCTGGAGAAGTCTTTTAAAGTTTCAATGTTTTTGCATAGCATGTTGTTGAGGCATGCTCTACCTCTACCAAAGCCACATACTTGGTATACACTGTTGGGCTTTCTTTCCTTCCTCTAGCAGAGACCCACCCCGAAGGGGAAGCGATTCCTGATTGAGCTCTTTTTTTTTTTTTTGATTTCCTCTCATTTTTTTGCTGGTTTTTCATGTGGGAGAGCAGGAGGGGCTGGACCGGCACTGAGAGCAGCTCAGATTCGATCTCGCAGGCAGCACAGGCTCTTCAACTAACCACATTTTTGGGACAAGCCTTCCCTTTTCGAAAAGTTTGCTCCTGCTCCAGGAGTGGGTAGTGCCAGCCAGTTGTTAGGAAATTGCCCCCAGTGCAAGATTGAAGAGAGGTTTCCTTATTTAAGTGTTGATTAAAAAGTAATACATTACCAATAAAACTGTACCAAACGACTGACTCGTGTCTCCCGTTGCTTAGTTACTCACGGGAGATGATCATCATACGTGGGGTGAATTTATAGAACAATCTTTCCATGGAGCCATTTCTCAGATGTGGACCACTAAGTAGGGGATTTTCTGCATTGCAATGAGGCACTTTAAGGAGGAAATTAATTCAGTTTAGTGGCCAGCTCATTCGTAATCAAGTCACCCTGCCATTTGCTTGGGGTGCGTGATGGCTAACGGGAACGATTCCACCGCCCCAGTCTTGTGCTGATGTACACACAGGCGAGGGAAGGGAGCCTGGTGGGAGAGAGAAACATCCCCTTTCGTGTTTTCAAACCAATTGTTGTGTTGCTAAAAGCCTGCAAAAGCCTCCTGGGAAACTGGAAACAGGTGTGTTGAGAAGCAACTCTTGTTCAGCAGGGGCTGCATTTCTCTTCCCTCGTTCCTCATCACTCAAGAAATGTGCATGAAAATAATCTTTCTCTCTCCCTCCCCCTGTCAACCCTTCAATCCATTCATGGCATATCCAGGTGGGTTGGTCGGCTCGTTCTTCTCAGTCACAACTAAGAGCACGTTGCAGGGAACGGAGCAAACCGCAGCCACGCTAAGGAGTCGGCTCTGGATGGCTGCAAGCAGGCGACGTGCTCAGGGAGGTCAGAATAAATGTCACCGTTGCTGCAAAATTGACTGGGCTGATTCAGCGGGGTATCCCAGGCAGCATCGCAGAGAAGAGGCAGCTTGCTCCTAGGTGCCTTGCAAGGGGGCTATTCTGTGCCTGGCATGTCTTACTGGGCCTCAGGCCAGTTGTTCGCTGGGGGCAGAGGGGCTGCAACCCTGGGCAAATAGTCCGACACCATTGCAGGCAGCATCTAGGATCAGGGGACCCGTCTCGGAGGTGGCCAAGGCAGATGCGCACGTCGTGGTTCTCGTTCTTTCCCATTGCTTTGCTGTTGTGGGTTGCTCTTCACACTGCTCATGAGTCCCAGGCGGGACATTTGCAGGCATCCGATGCCAGCCAGACCTGCCGATCAGTCAGGATTGGTGCAGAAGGGGCTGCGGCCCAGCACCCAGTTGGAGACGGGAAGAATCATGAACTTGCACTCCAGAGAGGTAGAGGCTCAAGGTCTCAAAACTGGAAGGGGCGCGTGTGTGTGCATCTGCATGTGTGTGTGTGCACATGCGTGTGCATGTGTGAGTGCATAAACCCTCTGAACCAGGCAGAGTCTGAAGTGACCGCGTGGCCCTGCTCCTACATGCAGGGATTGTGTAGGGATTTTATTTTGGGGCAAATGACTCTTTTGATGCGTGGGCCTTACTTCTTCGGTAAAAGCAGTCAGCGTTTGGGCTGAGCGTCTGCCTCGGCGTTGACTGGGCCGCGGAAACAAGAGCTCCGCCTCCGTTGGCCGACCTGGTACCGAACGTTTTGTCGTCGGTGAGAAAATAACAAGCGTGGAAAGCGCGGTGCTTTGATGCAGGGACCTCAGTGCAATTGCACATCTCCCCCTGCCCATGCAAAGGCTGCGAAGGGACTTGGCAAACTGTTAAGGTGATTTTGGGAACCGAGACGGGAGGACTCGACAAGCCAGCATCCATCAGCTCCAGCTAAGGCATCGGTAGTCTACAAATCTGCCTTGGTCCCTCATTTTGCTGTCTTCAAAATGCTCCCTGAAAGTCTCAAATGCCTCATGCTGATGGGCTGCACCCAAAAAGTGCTCCCAGCTTCCAGGCAATGGCATACTGCTATGCAGCTTCTTGTCCCCTGTAACCCCCAGGTCCAAATGCACTGCCCTGATGGTTTTTCCAGCATGCACCTACCCAGGCAGCCAGACCCCACACGGGTCTGCACGGCTGTACAGCGCGGGAGGGTGGAGGAGCCAGCCCCAAGGAGATGTGCTGCAGGCTGGGTGCACGCAGCAGATAACCATGCTTGAGTCTGGCCACCCCAGCCACGGCCCACGTGCAACGTGGCTTGGGCTCCGGACCCGCATCAGACTTGCGCCCACCCAGGACCTGTGCATTGCAAGAAGGCGGCAGGCAGTGGAAGGCCCCGTGGCCTCGTGCAAAGAGAGGACGCATTGTGCTTGTGGGCTTGCGAGGAAGGGTTTGGGGCAGCAGGAGTGAAGAACATGCAGCAGGAGCCACATCCCGGCCCTCCTCCGGCTGCGCTGATGAGAGGAGCGCGCCTGCACTCAGCAGCAGCTTGCCCCGGGGGAATTTCTCTCTGGGCTGGCGCTGATCTGCACATTATCCCTTGTCGTATCGGCAGCTCCTCGTGCTCCCTGTCGCAGCAGCTTCAGTTGACAGAGAGAGAGCAGGTAGCTTGGGGATTTCACTTAACCGTGCCACGCGGAGGGCAGGTGCTGCTGGCATTCGGCGTGGGTGGCTGCGTGGCTGGACAAGAGGGGGCTTCCTGGGGCTGAGCTGGCCAGCACGATTTCCAGCCTGATTGCCTGAGCGGTGTAGGCACAAGAGCAGCACCTGGCAATGCCCAAGGTGCCTGTCACCCCTGTATGGGCTGTTCACATGTCACCTTAGCAGCTCCTGGTAGCATTTAAACTCGTGTCCCATTTAAGTCACGTGGCAACCCATTATCAGGGCATCTTCATGCCCCTGGAGATGCCTCCAGCCAGCAGCTGGTGCCTGCGGCATCTCCGGCTGAAACATCCAGGGCACCTGGACATCCAGGGCACGTGGCTTCTGGACAGGGATGGTCACGGCTGGGAAAGGAGCAGGCCACGTGTTATGAACCCAACCTTCCTGCCTCCCCAGATTGCCTTATCTGCATGTTGGGTTGTGTATCCTTGCCAGGTAGGTGCCACTGAGGGAGGTCTGGCATGATAGTGCTATGCTGTATAAGCTGGGCTGGCTGGACCACAGCTCGATGCTTCTGGGCATGGTCTGGCTCCTCCAGCGGACCCACAAAAGGGCAGCGCAAAGTCCAGGAGGAGCAGAGGGACAAAGGGCCAGTTAGCAAACTGTATGCAGTACATATAGAGACTGGGGGTGCCAGTGCTCATCTTCCTGCCCAATAACAGCATCAAGATGCATCCTCGCCGTTCAGCTCCTGGGCTGTGAAGCATCTCCCATGTCCGAAAGAAGGGTTGCATTCGTGCAGCCGGGACCAAACGAACGTATGTCACCCTTGTCTACATAAGCATGGATGCGGCAGCTGAATCCACATTTAGATAAATCACTTGCACAATAAGGTGACAGCGCTCGTGTGGGGTGTAATGGTGGTGCTTTGCCTCTCGACAAAGCTCGCTGGGCCCTGTGGCCGGTGGGTCAGGTTCGCAGGTGTGGGGAGCAGTCCTGGGCTGCCGGGGATTTCACCTCTGGTAGGACGGGGGGTGCCGCATCTCTGCACACCTTCCTCCTTGCTTGCATCTCATGCTTTTGCACAACCGTGCAGGGGAAAGACTGACTACAGGAATTTCTCTCTCCAGGGCCTGGATTTCACTTTCAAGCTGCACCTTTTGCACCTCTAAGATCATACGCTGAAGTTTTGGCAGGGCAGAAGCTAGAGGCTTGTCGAGGATGTCCTCAAGGGGCTTGTGATCTGCTTCAACTCACTGTGCAGCCATAAACGTCCTCAGGAAATTGCTGGCATCCGGTAGCAACACCAGCTAATCCTTTATCTATCCGAGCATAATTTAGCTACATTGGCATCAGTCCGGGTGACGCTGCCATCCGTGGGAGGGGAGCATTTGCAGCCCCTGTACTCATCACAGGGTCTTGCTTTTGGTTTGAGGGTCCCAGCATCCTTCACGTTAGGAAGCTCGCTGATTCTTCCCTCAGGTCTTGCAGAGAGACTGTGATCTACACTAACTTGATATAAATAGTAGCAGGTAGGTCACCATCCTTAGGGCTGTTTCCATTTCCTTTGGGGAAGATGATGCTTTTTAACCAGTTTATCCCCTTCTGTCTGTCCTGGCCAGGTCTGAGAATCTCTCTTGTACCCATGATACGCCCAGGAACATCCTCCTGTAGCCCCATCTCCCAAACGGACAAGGAGAGTGGCTTCCCGGGGATGTTGCGAGGCATCACGTGGGACGGGCAGGCTGGGGGTCCCATGCATTTGCTGCACTTAGGCTTCAGGGGTCTGTGGACATTTTTCCAAGTTAATCCATTCTAGGTTCTTCTCCACCTATTTGGTTATACCCAGTAGTAGATCGATGGAGGTAGCTGTGTTAGTCTGATGGCAAGTAGAAGGCAGGATAGATTTGCACCTTATAGCCTAAATAAGGTAATACTGGCATATCTCCTCCACTTTGAACTTGCTGTTAATGGCAGTTGCCATGATGCAGACGCTACTGGCACTGCCCATGCAGGTGGCCTGATTTTGCAGTGTCCTGACAGACATCCGAAGCCATCAATACATCAGGCAACCTTTCCTTAATTCCCTCTGCTCCGCGGTGCCCTTTGTGCAGTTTGTTGTCATCAGTGTTTTAACCAAGTGTATTGATTTTAAGGATCCCAGTCCCAACACTGCTGCAACTGGAGCATCTGCTGCATAGAAATACAGATGTCGGCAATTCTCCACGAACCTACTTTTAACACTGCGCTTCCCCCCGGGCCCTGTATGGACTGCCTGCCCTCTGTTTTTTTGCTGGTCTCATTGATGCCATGGCATACATAGATTCATAGATTCATAGATTAAGGGTCGGAAGGGACCTAGTAGATCTTCTAGCCCGACCCCCCGCCAGGGCGGGAGAACAACAAAAAACCCCAAAAAGAGAAACGGGACTCAAATGAGTCCAGCCAGGTAGGCATCCAGCCTCTTCTTAAAGACCCCCAGGGTAGGGGCCAGCACCACTTCCCTTGGAAGTTGGTTCCAGCTCCTAGCCGCCCTAACTATGAAGTAGTTTTTGCGGATGTCCAATCTATACCTCCTCTCCATCAACTTGTGCCCATTACTCCTTGACTTTTCCTGTATCCTGTCTCAGGGATGCAGTTGACTTGTGCCCTGCAATCCATTTGAAATCCTACCAGCAAGTTTCTTCTGAACCTATTAAGAGCTTCATCCCTGTTCTTAATCAGCAGCCAAAAAAGCAGGATGTGCCTCAGTTACCAAATTTCTCTCCTATGCAGTGCTCCCCAGGCCCCCTCCCTGCCCAGCCTGGCCTTTCCTGTTCACCTGTGTGTCATATAGAAAATCATGGAAAAGGAGGGTTGGAAGGGAGCTAGTCCAACCCCCTGCTCCAAGCAGGACCAGCCCCAACTCCACCATCCCAGCCAAGGGTTTGTCTGCCCAGGTCTGCAAAACCTCCAAGGATGGAGATGCCGCCACCTCTCTGGTGCAGTCCAGGGCAGCGCGCAGCTTGCTGGGGAAGGAGGGAGGCAGAGACGGGATTTTCGACCCGGGTCTCCTGCACACCAGGTGAGCCCTGCAGCAGTGGGCCTCCCTGGGGCAAAGAAGGGCTTCTCTCATTTCCAGCTGCAGCTGGCTCCATGACAGCATGAAACAGCATCTGTGAGGACAGCAAGAGAAGAGGACCCAGCCCAGGCGGCTTCTCTCCTTCATCCCCAGGGAGGATGGAGGGCTTCGCTGCAGCCCCCAGCCCTGCCCAGGGCGCTCGGTTGCCCCACCGGGTCCCCTCCAATCGCAGCTGGATGCACTCCAGAAGCAAACTAACCCATCACTTTGTTTTGACTGAAGTCTCCCCCGCTGTTTCCCTTCCTCTGCCTTTCCCCAGAATATGCAGCTCGCCTTGAGAAATTGTTCCACTCCAACTGCTCCGAACACACTAAATGAGATTACCAGGCGCGGCTTTCACAGTATTCCAAGACACTTCATTTACAATTATGTACTTTACTATTTAACACTGTTGGTTCCTCCTCTTTGTGAGGCTCGCGTTTGGAGAATGAGATCTGAACAGGTGGCATATGGCCCTGCATTGCACGCAGAGAGAGCGAGCGCCCGGGACTTCTTTTCCAAAGCACGTTGCAAGTTGCTTTTGCACCAAACCAGCTTGTAAGAATGTGCTTTGGTTTCTGATAAAATCATTTATTCTGTCTGTAATGGAGATATTTATTAGCCAGCTTGCGGGGCTTGGCATGGAGTTTTGATCCTTCTGGTTTTCCCCAGGTTTCCCTCTTCTCTCGCTTGAATGAAGCAGCGGGGATGCGTGTCTGTAGGAGCATGGCTTCACCAGCATCTTTTGTGAGAGGGATGGGTTAACTCTGCTGTAATGGGGTGCCTTCTGCCATCTTCCAGGTCAGTTGTGCATTGTGGGGGTGCTTTGGCAAACACAGAGCAGGGGCTTTCCATCAGGGTCTCTTGCACGCCAAGCGAGCCCCAGAGGAGTGGGTTTTCCTGGGGCAAGAGGCTGCACGGGAGGTCCTTTGGCAAACACAGGTATGTCGGAGGCTTCAGTCGAAAGCCGGAGCAAGCTGGGCACAGCTGCGGTATCTCCTTGGGATGCTGCCTGGTTCACCTGGGCTTTGTGGAGGACGAGAGGATGGGGGCGAGAATGATGCTCCAGGCATGGTGGGCAGCAGGAAAGCCAGCGAGAGAGGCTGTGCTGGGCTGAGAGTGATGGCGACAGCAGGCAGGAAGGGAGCTCAGGCATAACGTCGCGGCCCCAAAGATATGGGGAGGGAAAATGATCTTGGCAGGAGCATTCAGAGCATCCCGGGCATGAGCTGGGGTAGGGGGAGAGAGGGGTTATAGCAGTGCTGGTGAGAAAGGGCCAGGGCCAGAGCTAGGCCTAGGAGGGGGAGAGGAGTCCGCAGTTGCTCCCTCATCCTGGCTCCATGGATCTGAAGGAGATTTCATTTGAAATGGGAAAGCAAGTAGGGTTGCCAATGCCAACCCTCCACGATTGCCCCGGAGTCTCCAGGAACGAGAGAGAAATCTCCAGGAGACTGCTGGGAGTTGCCTAGGAGATAAATGATAGGGCACTCGTTAAAATAAATATTAGATGTTCAAACCAATGTGTACAGTAGTCCAGCGGGTTTCCAAAATGTAATAGTCATGTGCATTGGCCTCCCTGATTTCAAATCTATGCACCGTCATCCTTAACGGGTGTACACCGGCCCACGGGCACATTCGTGTTGTGTCAGGGGCACGCTGGCGTCCGGAAAACCTCCTGGAATAGATGCAAACAGAATTAGCAACCCTAGCTGGGGGGCACAAATGACCAAACTCCTTGCAATTTGCAGGCCTTCCAGCTCTTATGGCACCCAGAGTTGCCAAGACCAGTTTGCTAACGAAGCACAGTCCATGCCCCTCCGTGACCCCTGTGCATGATGACGGCCGGTCTCATTAGGACGTGGGTCCCCCAAGGACGAGGGTGTGTTTTAATGCATTGCTGTGCTTGACCCCCCATGCATGACGGAGCAGGGTTGCAGTGCGCGCCGAGCCCTCCTTACACTTGGTGCAGGGCGCACACACTCCACAGGCTGTTGGAAGTCAAATATTTAAGATTTCTAAGTAAATGGTGCATGCAGTTTTTCAGGAAGCTGTTTTGCTGTTTCCCCTACAATCAGACTCATCCAGCACATTAGAGCAATGGCCTCATTTATATACAGCATCGGAGAAGTGATGGGAATAAATGTTCTCTTCTCTCAGAAAAAAAAGGGCAATTTACCAAAGGAAAGGAATTATGTAAAGCAACGTGATTTACTCACATCCCCAAGTCTGTAAACAGTGTGAGTTATGCTGGATGGTGCTTTTGAAAAGATAACTGGGAAAGGAGGCCCCTTGCTTCATTTTGTGAATGAGTGAATCTATTGTATAATGTTGAGGTTTATTCTATTTCATACTGTGTACACAGTACTTACTGCATGTTTGCAAATGAGCAACTCAGGAAATAGATCTTTGCTGGAGGCAATTGCTTTCCCAATAGTGATAGAAAGCACGGTGCGTGGCAGACTCAGATGGTTATTATTTTAATACCTTTCTCCTCGTTGTCTACCGGCATGCCTGCGTGCTCTCACACACACACCCAGCTGCTTACGGCACGCACACGCTGTCTTGGATCTTGCTGTCACTTTTGCTTTCCAGGGCTGAGCCACGTCCTGCCTGGGCAGCAGAATGACCTTCCCGACCGATGGCATCACAACAGTCCATCCAAACTCATGGTCCTTGATTTAGCCAGTCCAGGCCCCTCCCTGCTGCTGGTTTCCCCCTTGCCCCCTGGGCAAGCGGAGCCAGCACATATGACCACTCATATCCTGGAGCTCATCTTGTATGCTGTGCCCCTCATCCAACTCCAACCCTTTCCCCACCTTTCTCCCCTTTCTCTGCACATGAAACACCCTTCTCTCCCCTGTCCCTGGCTGCTAACACTATGCACTGATTGCAGCCAAGCGTGGTCAGGAAGCAGGAATTTTACCCCATGGAAAACGCCCAGGTTTGGCAATTCTCCCTCCATTTGGCCTGACTTTCCATCCCTGGCCTGAGAGATCCTCCAATGCGTGTTTCAGCACTACCTTTTCTGCGGCAGGTTTCAGCTGTGACAAGCCGGCGCATCCCCAGCGGCGAGCAACGCAACTCCGGGACCAACCGTAATTGCAGCTCCCTGAAAGACTCGGTTCTCTCGGGTGTGGAGAACGGCCAACCCTCGTTTCGGGGCACGTGGCTCTGACGGTGCCGCCCCGCTGCCTCTGCTAGGCAGTCGTCTCTGTACCTTTTCCAGCCCGCAGGCGCTTGAGGACGGGGACTGACCTAGAGCGATGCTCATGCATGCGAGCTGCAGGATGCAGCACAGGGAGAAGGGACTGCCCATCCGCAGATGCCGCGTTGGAAGAAAGGAGGGCACGGAAAGCGCCTCTCCAGCAGCCCTCCAGATGCCGCACCGCGCACCATTTGGTTTCAGCATGTGCACAAGCCCATCTGGAAAAGGGGCCCTGGGCTGGCTGCCGGGTGGTATTATGTCTTGGATGTAAGAAGCCCCGTAGCATCTTTGTAAGCACAAAATGATGAGGCCCTTTAAAAATAAGAAAGGTTTTCATCACAAATTCAGCTCTGGCTTCCTTCCCAGGCCTGACATCCTTGGCTGGCTTTGTGTTCGGCGAGGGGGAAGGGCCGCGGCAGCTGGCTCTGAGGTTCTAGCACCGTTACCTCAATTTTCCAAGTCTCCCTTTTTATTTGTTCTACAACCGCTTGAAACCAAATAGGGTTAATAGCCCTCCCTATGTCCTCGTGAGATGAAACTACCTTTGGGAGACCCAGGACAATTTTTATATAGGATTAGAAAACAAAAATCAATATTTAATTATCTGTAAGCTTTTTGTGTCACTGCATCCTTAGCTCACCAACTGTGAGTGCTGGCTGCCATGGAGAAAGTAAGTCATTAAAGGTGCAGTATCTTTTACCGGCCTTTTATGGGCCCACAGTAAATAGAGTACATTATCACTTCTTGCACACTGGTATTGTTATTTATCTTTACAATCTCTATTTACCTATATTTATGGGAGATTTCTCCCATATACTATATGGCGAGGTTAACTCTAACAGGGTTCATTAAAGCAGGTACTTAACAAAACTTTGGAACATCCTCATTTGGACAGATGGCAAGAGAATGAAATGCCAGGGAGGAGGGAGGGGTTTTCCAGACTGCTCCTCTCCTTCGCTTTGCTAACCCACTGGACTGGCCTCTTAGTGCAGCTGGCTCCGGGGTGCAGGCTTCGGAGGTTTCTTCCCGTGTTTCACTCAGGTTCTGTGTGGCAAATGGATGGTAGCCAACACTGCTGGCTCTGCAAATGTGTACAGCTCCTAGCACTGTGCATGCCTGGCCCTGAATTCTCAGCAATGGCAACTTGCATCAGACAGGGATTTGGGAGGGTTTGAGAGGGCAGGTGTGATGAGACTGTCCTGGGTCATAAGTCCCTTTGGAGCCAGAAAGTTGATGCCAAGTGGAAATTTGGGCCTAGCATTAGCAAGGTGCTTTGTGGGTTTGGGAGGTGACGTGTCAGCTGCAGATAAACCCCATGCTCTGAACTCGGTCGTGTGACATGCACACCTGGGCCCATGCACCGTGTGTGTATGTGGGCAGAGAGCACCCATGCCATGGAGGTTTCTGGGCCCCCAGACTCTTGCAAAGGCAGGGCATAGCTCCGCTATTAGCTGTCACTAGGTGTCTGATGCCAGCCTTGACCTGGTGGGCAGTGCTGTGATGTAACCAGCCCTATACCCTCTAGTGCATCAGCCCATGTAAATCTGGCCCCTGTCCAGGCTGCAGCCTCCCACCCTCCCTGCTTCCAGGACTTGGATGAAGGGGAGCAGGGAGATGGAGAAACCTTCCAACACTGCTATGTAAAACCAGACCAAGCCAGGCAAGTCCACCCAGAGGCTCTGGGTGTGCTTCTAACTTCATAGGAGGATCACCAGATAAATCTACTCCTTCCTGCAATGTACAAGGAGCTGTAGGCTCAGCTACATGGAGCATGGAGCTACTTAAGAGAGCCTTGCACTGTGGATGGAGCCACTCAGCAGGGCTGTGCAGGGGGTCCTAGCTGGAAAGATGGTGGAGAATATGGGCATGTGTGTGCGTGTGTGTATGGTTGGCAGGGAGTTGTCGAACGTATGTACACGCACATGCATGCGTAAGGAGCAGTTTGAGGTCATGGCTCTGAAGTGCTGTTGAATGAGCATGGCCCTTTCCTGCCTCTCTCTTTCTTTGCCAATGCAGGTGTGTAACCGCATGGCCTTTCCCTAGGGGGTTGTGGAAGAAGCCTGTACATGTGAGCTGCACTTCTCTAACACCCTCTGCTCATCCCCACGGCCACAGTCACCTCTGCAGCCAGCCCAGTCCTCCCATATCTACCAGGCATACCCTGTCTGGCCACGACATGTCCCGGCGCAGACCGTTCTGATGACCTGCCCCAACAGGAAGCCATCAAAGACAATAACTTGCACTTATCTACATATGCAAATGATTCCATACAATGCCTGTTACCACATTCGAATGACAATAAATAAATAAACCGAACATCCAAACCTCCCTGCCATGGGGAGGGGAGCTGGCAATTAGCAGATCTTTTTGCTGCAGTAGTTAATTTTTTACAAGCCTCCCTTATTTTCACTGTTTCTCCTGGTTAATAATGACTAGCAGCCGCTTCCACCATAAATAAGTTCCACAAATTTCGCAGATGCACCGGGCTGTTTAAGCAGGGAAATTGAGCAGCATATGTCTGAATGGTTAATTGACTTAATTGCTGTTAGTTGGGCTATTAGCACACTTGATCCACCCCAATGACCGCAATACTTTCTTAATGGTGTTCATTTTATTTGGATGCCAAGCTCCAGTTACCATTACAGGGAAATTTCCAATTGCTGATTACCTCATAAATATATAATTGTAGTCATAGGCTAAATAAAGCCAAGAGGCATTAATAATGAACAGCATTTGACTAAGAGCCTTTAAAGGATGATGGAAGTTTCCTTAAAGACCTGAGCTATTCTTGAAATGTAAATAATCTTTCATGGTTCTATTTTTAATGATGCCGCATCCTTTTTCCAGCAGGCACTAAACATCATGACAGGTAAAACCGCAGGATAACATCCAGAGTAAATAACAGGCAAACAGATCTCCTGATATCTCACCGTCCAGCTCCAACCAGGAATTCCCAAAACAAAGCTGGGGAGGGGATTTTTCTTTTAGAAGCAGGGAGAGGTGCATCAGTGGCTACTATCTCCTCTTGGGTATATGAATGCCCGTGTTTGTTAAATGAAAACGTTCCCTCTCGTGCTGGACCAAATTCTGCCCTTCTGCGTGTGCGTAGGAGCTTGAGCCAAGTGGGCAGGCTGACTGGCAGATCCTGGCCCAAACCCAGGTGCAAAGAATATTTCTATCTGTTTTGCATGAAATCTAAGCAAGAATCTTCATCGATTGTGTAGCTCCCAGGGACAGAAGGGATGGCTACGATCACGCCGTTTGACCTCCTGCATAATAGAGGCCACATGATTCCACCCAGTGATTTGAACAAGAAGAAAGGGCTTGACTGAGGCACTGAGTATCTGATCTGGCTTAGGTGTGCTCCCTGTGGCACTGGCAAGATGCTAGAAGTGTATTCACACCCTCCCTTTATTCTCGGGATGGAGCGTAGCTATGTGCCCGGGTACCCCAACGGGCTACGTGTGCTCCCTGTGGCACTGGCAAGATGCTAGAGGTGTCTTCCTCAATGCCCCCAGCTTTTTTCTCCAGCTTTATGAAGCATCACCCTCTTCTCCACCCAGAAGTGGGGCATCATTGGGTGGTGGAAGGACAGTTTTCTTTTTAATTACCCCTGTACGAAAAAACGAGGGAAGAGATTTTGGTCAGGTAGGGGGCAGGAAGAAAGCTTCCCTTGTAACAACTGTTATTCTGACGGAGCAAGGAGGAATTTATAAAGAAATATATAAATGGGCTCCAGTCGAGATCGATTTCTTTCCCAGTGGAAGATGTTTAGGGCAAATATGAGCTACTGAGAAGATGAATGGCGAAGGAAATGGGCCTTTCGGCTTTAACTCCTGCATTGTTACTTGCTTTGGAGACACGATAATTATTCTAGGCTATTCTTAACTGACCTAGTAAAATGAACCTGGCTAGCTCTGTCCACAATAATTACCTACGATTTGCTAATTCACGTGGAGAAGAAATTACTCCTAGATAGTCCGTTAATCTTTGATTCCTAACCACAAGCTCATTTACTCTGCACTTGTTCCCTACTGGTGCCAAACAGGGAGAATTACATTAGTTATTCTCAGCTATTAGGGAACTAGTTATAATTAATGTTGTCTTTGATGGTAGCCTAATTTTATGCAAATGTCTCAGTGGTGCTGCCCATAGGTGGATGCTGGCGCTCAGACAGGCGCAGGGATGAGAACAGGAAGAGTTTTATACATTTATTTTAACTAAAATGTGTTCTGCACTAATTGGAGCTTCAGCCTGCACTAGAAACTAGCCATGCAGTAGGGGCAACTTATTTTAATGAGGCTCCGCAGCTTTGCATTTGGAAAGCCACATCACTTCATTTGGGAGTGGCAGAGACCTTGAATTGCTCCACTACCTTCCACCCTTACAGGGTTCTGCATTTGAGGACTAGGTTTTGGAGGGCAGAGCCTACGCCCTCCAGCTGGGCTTGGGAGCTGGTGCATTGCTGTGGGTAGACCAAGCCATTGCTCATCCATGCTGCATCCAATATTGCATCCGCTGCGTGACCGTGTGCTTTGGGAATCGGTGGCCAGTGGATTGGTGGAGCTGTGCATCTGTTGGGTGTTGCCATGCTCTCCCGGGGCACCTCCCAGACAATGTAGACGTGATAAGGAAGGAGCTGGCAAGGGTTTGGGTTCCTGAGCCCTGGATGTTTCTAGTTTACCCTCTTCAATTGCACCCATGTGACTGTGGGCATAGAGCCTGCCTCTCGCACAGGAGCAGCTGGGAGGTCTCCTGGTTGGACATGGGTAGGGTTGCCAACTCTGAATCTATTCGGGGAGGTTTCTGGAACGCCAATGTGCCCATGATGCACAACACCAATGTGCCCGCGTGCTTGTGTATATCGATTACGGTGCGTTGGCTGGCTGTCAGGAAGGCAAATGCACATGACTATTACACTTTAAAAACACACTGGATTGCTGTAAAAAATTGGATTCAACATTTACTATTTATTTTAATGAATGCCCTATCATTTATCCCCCCCAGGTGACTCTCAGCAGTCTCCTGGAGATGTCTCTCTCATTCCTGGAGACTCCAGGGCAATGAAGCAAAGACCCTTTGATCGTGGCAAGGCCCTGAGCCTAGCTCTGTCTTCTGCGGGGTCAAGGCTTATCGCTGCAATGGAGGCTTGTTTTGGGGCCCTTTATTGAGAGGGCCTGAATTGAAAATCTCAGCATTGGCCATGTGCTCTGTTCAGCACAGAACAATAAATTAAGTCATAGGATGAATTTCTTTCCTATTAATAACACGTTTGCCAGCACCACGCTGTTCACAGCAAGCTGACTACCTGACTCAGCTCGTTTTACCCCGAGTGGCAGTCGTTGCCTTTTGCCAACCTATTGATACAACCAATTATTGATGTAAATCGTGAGGTCGGCCGGGCTGCTCTTCAGACCAGGAGAAAACTCGAAGCAGATGCTAGCGGCAGCAGAGAAAAGGTCTTAGGA
>NW_017729001.1:33951232-33952040 GCF_001723915.1 Gavialis gangeticus | reverse complement strand
CTTATCGCTGCAATGGAGGCTTGTTTTGGGGCCCTTTATTGAGAGGGCCTGAATTGAAAATCTCAGCATTGGCCATGTGCTCTGTTCAGCACAGAACAATAAATTAAGTCATAGGATGAATTTCTTTCCTATTAATAACACGTTTGCCAGCACCACGCTGTTCACAGCAAGCTGACTACCTGACTCAGCTCGTTTTACCCCGAGTGGCAGTCGTTGCCTTTTGCCAACCTATTGATACAACCAATTATTGATGTAAATCGTGAGGTCGGCCGGGCTGCTCTTCAGACCAGGAGAAAACTCGAAGCAGATGCTAGCGGCAGCAGAGAAAAGGTCTTAGGATATGAAACAGCTTTGCCAGGTACCTTTATCTCCTGTAAAATGACATGTGCCCACTCTTTTTGGATCCGATCAAAGCAGAGCAATGCATTTCCTCTCTTCACTGCCCATCTGCTCAGGCCCATGTTATCGCATGTTGTTTTGAGGTCCAGCATGTTTTATTTTAAATCAGACTTGGGGAGAAAAAAAAAATATGCTGGCACATTTTCGTGACCACCCAAACCATCTGGTTTTATCTATTTCAGATGTTAGCCTGAAGAGGAGAAAGAGTGCTAACAATGAGAAAAAAGTAGCTAATAATCAGTTTAATACAAGGCTGTGGAGTACTTATGAAGTTGGCATATCCAAAATTATTACCAGAAGCCCCATCTTAATCCTTTTTAAGTTAGGGGAAAAATGGATAAAAAATTAGAATGATATCAAGCATAAAATAATCTTCTGTCTGTGTTGCGCTGATAAAAAAAAAAAAAAA
>NW_017729001.1:33947895-33951168 GCF_001723915.1 Gavialis gangeticus | reverse complement strand
AAAAAAAAAAAAAAAGAATATATAATTACCATGTAAAAACTGCTTATGTTTGTGATTATATGTTGCTGCCATCTCCAGGTCCTCACTGTAAATGACTTAATTGGGTTATCCTGATTCATGGATACGCAGGGAGAGAGGTGAGCATGTCTGATCTTGCACAGATGCAAAGCCCTGTGTCAAAAGACCCGTACTGACCCCATGCATCGCAGCTCAGGGCCCGGCCACCGCGGGATGGGAATGGTCTCCCAGTCCCTGCAAGAGGAGAGGGGTGATTCCCAAAACGTGCTGCCTTTGAAACAAGTGCACTGCTTCCCATTTGATCCAAACATGAGGCTGCCAGTATTATCCCTCCCTCCGAGTGCCACTGAACAAGGCCCCGGGACATGGTCTTTTGTAGAGGGCCTAAGTCTCGGAGGAAGGCTGAGGGACATCACCCCGACAGAAATGCACCCTTGCTGGGGCAACAGGCTGTAAGCAACAGCTCTCAACCTCTGCACTCGGGGCACTGAACATCTGGACTTGGGGCACTGAACATCTGGACTCGGGGCACTGAACATCTGGACTCGGGGCACTGAACATCTGGGCTCGGTCTGGCCTTTGGACTCTGTCTCAATGGTCTAAAGGGGGGTGGTAGGTCCAGGGCAGCCTCCACTCCTCCTTACGCTTGCCTAGGTCTACGCGTCGAAGGTCTTGGTGTGCCACGATCCAGAGGATCGACGGTTGTCTATAAAGTCTTGCAAGAAGTTCTCTTCTGACTCGTTTGGGCGGCGGCAGTGCCTACTGACTTCAGTCAAGGCCCACAGCCTTTGCAGACCCATGGCACTGAGATCCTCTAGCTTGGGAAGCTCGTGCTAGAGCTGGCAGATTCACCGGCTTGCTTCCAGCTCGCCTTCCCTTTCTTCTGGCTAAGAGAGACCTCTCCCTTCTCCTTCCTCCTGCCCCCCTAATTACCATCACTCTCCGCTTCTCGACTTGCTTCTTTCTGCTTATTGTTCTTGGAACCGTTAAAAATGTCAGCATAATTATGTTGCAAGAAATACTAACTCCCGTGGAGGAGAGCCACCAGCACACCGAGGGCTGCGTTTAGAAGGCGGGGCTGTTGAGATCAACGATGGGCTCTCGAGGGGGATAAAAGAGTGCAATGCCACGTCTAGACGCTCGAGTGCTTATAAAGCAAGTCATGGGATGATCTCTGCACAGGACTGGACACATAGTCGCCAGCGTTCAGGACTGAAAGCAACTTGCAAACACCGGGGAAAGTCGGCAGAGCTAAAGGGCCGGGCTCTTTCCATTGCTCTGAATGGTGCAGAGAGAGAGAGAAGCCACTGCCCATAAAAGATAAAGGGAAGCAGCATTTCAAGGCATTGTGGAAGGAGACTTCACACATCACACCCCATCCTGTCCTGGGAGCATTCCCGTGGAAAGGTGTGGTGTCATCCTCAGGGCTGGCCACGCACCCTGGTAGCTGCATGGCACACGTGCAAATGAAACACGGAGAGGAACCCCGGGGCATACGTTTGGTGCAAATCTGGTGCGTGAGTCGAAGCTAGAGAGGCACAAAGATGCTTGCTCTGGGCAAGGAAGCACATTGCTCCGCAGTGGCTCAGAGCACTTGCTGCATGGGGCCCTGACGGTCCCAGGGCTGATTTAAGGATCTTTGGGCTTTCCAGCTGGGCATGTACCTGTATCCTGACATACCTACAGCATCTGTGTATTGAAGCTCGGCCCCACAAGCCCTTGGCTAACGAGCACGTGCCTATAACAACACAACACCTCCCTGCCTGTGTCTAACAAGGACTATGTGATGGACAAGGACCCAGTGCATTTTCTTCTGTATAAAAAAATGCTGCACCCTGTTCCTGTGTTCTTTCCCACAAACCTTGAAACAACACCGCACTGATAACCCGTGTATTCTCCTTTAGACCATCCCTTATATTGATGCGAGCTGAGAGAATAGGTTCTTTTGGTTTTGTTTTTTTTAATAAGTGTGGCTATTTTTCTGGTCATGACATTCAAGTGAATAGAAAGCAGAATTCCCAAATGTATTCATTATTCTAAAATGTTCTTGGCTTCGTTCGGTGAGTAATTCTTGTTCTGCAGAACATTTGAATTGCAAATGGCGATTATTACTACAATCAAATATGCCATTTGCCTGGAAACTTAAAAAGCGACTAATTCCGTAACTGGCTGCCTGACTTCGGGACCCGCGCTAAGGCAGCACGCACAACATCCAGGCTGCTAAGTGCCGTGTGGAGGGTCACACGTGCAGCACGCGTGTTAACTGGCCAGGCGTGGGCTGTGGATTTTTGCCATTGAAGATGCCACCCAGTTCGCTTTCAGTAAAGGTTCGAAGAGCCGAAAGTTTGTGACTGTGGGAACTGGGGGGTTAAAGTTCATTGAGCCTTCGTACTCAGAGATGGGCACTGGGTGGGCAGTGGGGAACACTGTGGCTTGTGCGTGGCATGTCTCCAGTGGTTTAGGAACAGCGCATCCTCCACCAGAGCAAGCGGTCAGGCTAAATAAGCCAGGAAGTCCCTTCTAGGTGTGAGATCCCGTTCTAATTTCCATTACTGGTGCATTGGGGCGAGCATCAGCCAGGTGACGGATTGCAAGAGGATTGCTTTTGCTTAAGGACTTGCAGTGAAGCCATTTAGATTTAACTGAAAAAAGTGGAAACTTAGAATTGCTTTTAAGCACGTTATTTTCTTATTTGCATTTTTTGGGTTCACAAGGAAAAGCAAAGTAGAGGATTCAAAACCACTTTTTCTTCTGGAAAAAAAAAAAATCCTTTCCCAGCAAATAGTAGAGCTTTTATCCCCCCGCAAAATCTTATTTTTCTTGGGGGGTGGGGAAGTGATTTCCATCACCTGACACTGGGAAATTTGATTGGCGCTCTATGAATTGATGGGTCTGTTTGTTTCTATTTTTCAAAGATTGTGATAGTTCCCAAAGCATCGGATGGGGGCTCTTTCATTATGGCTTGTAAAAATGCAAATCAGTCAATCAATCAATACACAGCATTCACAGGAATGGCTCAGGACACCGTCGCATCTAAATTTGATGATGGGTTTGAACAAGTATTTGCTGTGCTTCTTCACTGCTGGGCAGCTTTGATACTGTACATCTGAAATGATTCTGTAACTGTGGCCATTACAACAAACAGATTTAAAGAAAACTGCCCAGGAAAAGTGGGAAATGTCCATTTTTATCATCCCGCTCTATATAACATGTATGTGTGTGTGTGTGTGTGTGTGTGTGTGTGTGTGTGTGTAT
>NW_017729001.1:33900769-33947783 GCF_001723915.1 Gavialis gangeticus | reverse complement strand
GTGTGTGTGTATCTGTGTGTATAGCTATGTGTATATATTTATGTGTGTATATGTACGTATACATGGATATGTATATATGCACACACATATGCACATATATACATATATAGAGATGTATTAATATACACAGTGTGTGTGTTTGTGTGTGTGTGTACACACACACATATATATATCTATAGATATATAAATATATATTTGTGTGTGCGTATATGCGCGTGTATATATGTATATCATAATTCTTCTACATATACTTAATAATTCCTGCTCCCTTGTGATCCAAACTCCATTACCCATTTGCTAGTAAAGGTCAGAAGAATTTCCATCCATGCAGACAAGTTGTCAATTAGAAATAGCCAGAACTGACAGGGATATACAAATTCATTGGCTCAGACAATTAGCATTTAAGCTACATTAAAAGGAGGAAGTCTAAGGCCACGGACACCGAGGACTGAGTGTTGTAGCTCTCGCCCTGCCCCATCTCCCTTGGGTACCATGCTGCCCTTGTTCGGGGAGCAGAACCAGCCCTGCCAGGGCGTCGCTGGGAGTTTCTCTCCATCAAGGAGCGCAGGATTTGGCCCGGTGCCCTCCAAAT
This sequence comes from Gavialis gangeticus, assembly GCF_001723915.1. NCBI lineage: Eukaryota > Metazoa > Chordata > Crocodylia > Gavialidae > Gavialis > Gavialis gangeticus. The sequence continues at coordinate 33,947,191 of NW_017729001.1, read as the reverse complement.
CGACTCCTGTCCCCCGCTTTCACTCGGTTCTGGTCCCTCCTGCTCCCGGCTGCTGGAGCCAGCTGTGGTTTGTGCGACTTGCTTCTCTGTGCACATCAATGCGCCGGCCCCTCTCTTCCTTCCTGGGCTGCGCCCCCGCGCACCCGCTCGGCTGGGAATCCCCGCTCCGGCCCGTTTCAGCTGCTATCTGGAAATGCCACTTGCTGCCGCCGCCACTGCTGCACTTAGCACGCCTTCTCAATCGGAGGCAACACAATTGATCATCACCCTTTTTTGTCCTATCTGCAAGCCAATTGTTTATCCACCGTATCTCATTATTGCTCAGACAATGCCTCTCCAGTGAGTTTCCTGTGCAGGGCCGTGTCGCAGCCTTTCCCCAAATCCAGATAAATTATATCTGCTGCATTACCTTTATCTGCCTGGCTTGTTCTGTCACAAAGGCTGTTGGGCTGCTGGCACAAACGCGGCGTCCCAACCCTGGCTGGCTGCTGCTCAGCGCCGGCCTTCGCCCTCGCCGTGCAGAAACCCTGAGTCCCGGTAGAGATGGCAGAACTAGTTCAAATGCATCCCCTCATGTTTTCAGCTGTTCTTTTATTGTGTCTGCTTCATCTGATGTCTGCTTCCCCCATGGATATTAGTGATGAGCTCTCATTTCTTCTCACTCCTTTAGCCAACGTGTGTATAATGTCTCTTAAAATGTTTGACACATGTCAGAGAGCCCGGTTTCTCTTCTGCTGTATCCTGAGGCAGCTTCCGACTTGTAAGCAGGGCCCCGGTTCACGGGGAGCTATGTAGGTGTTTAAAACCAGGAGGGCTCCTTGAGGGTCTCATTCCCCATGACTGCTAATGTCATGGACATCCTCCTTGTCCAGCATTAGTGAACACAGCAGCAAAGGTGCACAGGATCACGAATGAGCCCTTTGGAAAGAAGCTGTAGATTGCCGTGGCTTTCATCGCCAGACCACACCTTCCTCCTCCACGATGATCCTCTGTAAATCTGCATCCCGCAAGAACCCATCACAGGCCGGTGTCTGAGGGGATTGATTTAAAAGAGCTCTTCCATGCAACATAAAGCATCCATTTTCGTGTGCTCTGTCAGGGCCTCACGGGGAAGACGGGAGCGCTGCTCTAATGAAGGGGAACGTCTCGGGGAAATTTGTGAATGGGATGGGAAAGCCACGGGCTTAGGATCACGTTGCATCTACTGAAAGATATTTGTAAATGGAGGTATTATTGGTGCAAGTAACCGATCCACCGCCTGGCTCAGCGTCGGGGAGATTAGACATGAATTGGACGTGGTCTCCCAGGCCGGAGGGTGAGAGCGGGAAGGGAAGGGAGCTGGGAGTGGAAACACTAGCTTTGCTGGAGGAGGGAGGATACAGCGGGCTGTTAATAAAAGCACAAAGGCAGCAGTGCAATGAGCCAGCCAGGGGCTATAACATTTCAGGGCTCCAGGGCCCCTGTCCATGGAGAGCTGCCTTACAAGAGGATGTGATCCAGGAGCCCAAGCCCAGCAGTCAAGACTCCTCTGTGCTCAGGAAAGCAGCACAGGAGGCCAAAAGCATTGTCACCCTGTGAAGAGACCTGGATCAGGACAGTGCCATGGGACCTTGGAGGTTTTGCAGACCCTGCTAGACAAAGCCTTGTCTGGGATGATGTAGTTGGGGCTGGTCCTGCTTGGACCAGATGTGTCCCTCCCAACCCTAATTTTCTGTGATCTCCTTAAAAACCAAGGGGGGAAGAGGGGGATTTATGGCCAACCTCTAGCAACCTGCACCTTGCCTCTTGCAGAAGGTTTAGTGCCGATTCCTTCCCACCCCTGCCCCTTTCCCAAGCCTGCTCATGCGGCAGGACAGCGGGTGAAGCTAAGTGCAGCCGGGCTCAGTCTGTGTGCATCGCGCTCTCAGACGTGGGATCACGCCAGGCTCTGCTGCTTCGCTCAGCGGGTGATTTATCTGGTGCCACCGACACCTCCCCGTCTGGCGATAGCAGCACGGGGAAATAAATGCTCAACGTCAGGCCTGACTTGCAGGCAGATCCTCTCCGGTCCCAGTGCTGGGGTCCGGGCCTTCAGGCTCACTTTCTTTCTGACTTCTTCCAAATGAAGCTCAGTGATTTGGAGGGTGGGGGTGGGGAAGATGTTGATGTGTCGGCTCTTTGGACTGGGCACAAAACAGCTTTTTCTTGCTTTATAAAAAGCATTTCCTAGGGAGCAGAACATCTGGTTCTTGGCTGGCCCGGGAGCTCCTGCACAGAGAAGCGGTGACCAGGCACACGCACAAATCACCTGAATTTTGGCATCGCCTTGCTTTGGACAGCTGGCCTTTGCCACCTTGACATTTCTTTCCTTAATATTTGTGGGTCATAGTGCTGAGTTGACCCACGTGAAAATGCAGATCTCCCTAGCAGAGTACATCTGTCTGCTTTATGGCATGCGGCAGCTGATACCCAGTTCCTCCTCTGCCCTCTCCAGGTAATGAAGTAGTAGCCAGCACACTTAGCATGGGGATTTCTTTTCCCCTGATGTGCTTAAAAACAAGTCATCTCCATTGTTAAAAAATAGAGACTGGTACAGTGCAACTCAAGTCTGAACGTGGCATATCAATACTTCAAGCAAGCGACTGGAGTAATCAATAGTTCAAGTATATGTCTGTATTTATTACATATTCAATTGACTAACCTGGGCTTTTTTCATCAATATGTTAACTGATAATAAAATTCTGTTTACTATAGGAAATATTAGACACTGTATAACAAGTAATCGAGCATCGGTATGTCAACTATCATGCTACAAAGGAACAGCAGGAGGGAACTGTATAATGTTCTCCTGCTTAAGCCCACCTTGTGTGATTAAAGGGGATACAAAATGCCACGGATAAGAGATTAAAAACATCTTGTGCTGATATAGATCTAACGTCATCAAAGTGGGAGAAGATTAACACGAGCCAGTTCCCGACTTGGAGATGTCGCGCTGTCGGAAAGGGGCGATGCAAAAGCCTCGAGCTCTCCGGGAGTTGCAGGTGGAAGAAGCCTGTCTGTATCAGCAGAGACCCCGGGTTTGATGGCAGATGTCTGGCACAAGGACCCTGTGAACGGAGGGCCCTACCTTGTCCAGTCGCCCTGCCTCTTGGAGGCAACGGCAGCGGTGTTCATTGGAAATGGTGATGCTGCCATGTCTGTGATAGCTCCGGGGGAGAGCGGGGAGGTCTGTATGGTCCGGCACTGGAGATGTAGACGCAACCCCAAGACCTACCACTTACTTTCTGCATCACCTTAGGCAAGTCACTTAACCTGCCTCATATGTAAATTTGGGCTAACAGTCCTTCCTTTCTCCCAGACTTCCCCTACTTTGATTGGCAGATTCGCTCCCTACCCCAGGGGCTCCCAAACTTTTTAGACTCAAGACACCCCTGGATTGACTCGAGGCACCCCTCGGACAATACCAGCTCATCATTTTGGGGTACAAACACCCTTCTTCAGTCAGAGGGAGACTAAAACTTGCAAAGAACAATTTTTCCAACTATTTAGTGGTGCAATAAAAGATATCACGTCTCCCCAAAGAACTTGTCTGCCCCTGTCCTTGGGCCAACACGGCTACCACCAACACCGCCGAGCTTTCAGTTTTCGCTCTTTCTTTGGCTACAGAAAAATAATAGCCAGATCTTTTCTTTCTGTTGCAAAGAATGCAGAAAGAGCACAGCTGTGGATTCCTATTTGGGATTATCTTGTGAATTGTGTTGGCACTCCTAACAGCGCTGGTGTTGAAGCCCCTTGAAAGGATGTCAAGGCACTCCGGGTGCCGGTGGGGAATCCTGCCCTATACATTTTCATAGCACCTGGTATCACGGAGTGCCCCAGTCTTGCAATAAGCGGATGATGCTCTTCTCCGCAGCAGTGCTGTCCCAGTACAAAAATAATTTGCTAACGCGGGACTTGGGTTTTAACGTGTTCTGGATTTCGACTCTCCGAAGGCCGTCAGCAAAATAATGAGGGCAATGCTGTGCGTGCATGTGCATGTCTAAGAAGAAGTGGGTTTGAACAACGAAAGCAGAACTTCGCCGTCCCTGTTGCACCGATACGACAGAAATGAAAAGAGGCATCTGCATTGCATGTGCAACTGGAAAATACATTCGGTGTAACCCTGCAAAGGCGAATGCTGTCCAAGCTGGTTCCATGTCTGTGCATGTATTCCTGATGAGATCTGCAGTAGGAAGACATACCAGGAGCTTTAGCATTTAGAGGTAGGTGATCCCGGCTGGGAAAAGCATTGCCTTTGACACTCCTTTATCTCGCAGCTGAGAAAGCTTAACCGGATCCATCTGTTTACCAGGAAAGATAAAACCAGGAGGTGGTAGGCCTCGGGACTTCAGACAGCACAGGGGATGAATTTCTGTGATTCGATGGTGTAAGACTGAATGTTTTTCTGCTTTGTCAACCTGCCTTTCTGGAAAAATGTCAGGGCTGGAGACGCATTCTGGGTCATCTCGCTTGCAGGGTAACTGCTTTACAGACATGGTGATACCAACCAGCTAAAACCCCCTGCTACAATTTACAAGGTATTAATGAGCAATCTGGTACATATGGGTATAAACGACAGTGCTCTAAATTAATACCAGGGTCATTAATGCTTACGGTAATGGGGGAAATAATTAGAATGAATTACAGCTGTGTGGCTGCATCAAGTTTGTAGTTTTTCTTCTGTTTCACTTGCCTACTTGCTCCTTGGATGGCATCAGGGCTTCAGATACATGCGGCTAAACCAATCCTAGGTGCTAGCCCCATGGTGGGGTTGGTGTTGCTGCTCACTTAATGGCCTATGCATCCTTAAAACAGGACAGCATATTTTTGTGAAGGGGTTGTTGGGGGTAGCTGTGCTGGTCTCAGGGCATAGGCAGACGAGGAGATGCCTCAAGAAAGGTGTTTGTGCCCGAAAGCTTGCAAAGAACAATTTTTTTCAACTATGTAGTTGGTTTAATAAAAGACATCACATTTACTCAAAGAACCTTGTCTGCTCATATTTGTGTGCGAGGATGTTTTGCTCACTGGTATGTCTAATTGTGCCAGATGGCAAAGTCTCCTGTAGGTTTAAGAGAGGCACTGGACATGGGTGCCGCGTGTTGTCACGACTTGTATTTTATTTTCATCATTGTTGTTATTTATGAGCCTCGAGACCCGGCAGTCCATCGATTTGTTTCTGAGTAGCCCAAATGAGGCTGCGTGGCTATATGTCATCTTCGACAGATGTTGACACCGGCATTTTCTCTTGTAAACCATTTGTTATCAACGCGCGGCCCACGGTTGCAGATCTGGTGGAGGCGTTCTCGGGGAGTGGAGGAGGAGATGACAGAAGCCTTGCCTTGCGCTAGGCTGCGATGCTGTGCTGAAGTTTGACTTTGGCCTGCTCCGTGCCCCTTATGGGAATGCCTGCAGGCACCGAGCTTCGCACAGACACGCTTGAATGGGAAACGGAGCAGTCTGAGCGCCACATGACTCTCTGGGCTGCCACGGGGAATAGCAGCCAGCGGGGTCGGGGGTCAGTGCTTCAGTTAAGCCATGTACCTGGCAAAGATTTTGTTTGTGTAGAATGGTTCAGAGATGAACAAAGAGCTTCTTTTTTTTTTTGGTCTGGATTAAGAATAATGCCGCGTATGATGCAGCCAGCTCAAGATAGGTGAATATCCTTTATATGTTCACTTGGAGAATATAGCCGCAGCCCAATGCATCGAATCGGAGAAAATTAGGGCTGGAAGGGATTGCAACAGGATAGCCAGGCTCCCCTAGTTAGGAGGAAAAACAGAATGGGGGCATCTGCACATGCAATTAATGCTTTTGGGCTTAATTGGCTTAAATTTACAGTGCAGTAAATTTACTACCTGCATGTGCAGGTAGTAAATTTACTGTGCTGTAGATGAATTTACTGTGCAGTAAATCCCTGCACATGTAGACAGTGATGCTTCACTAAGCAGTAGATTAATTTGCTGTGTAGTAAGTGCTCGCACATGTAAACGGTGATGCTTTACTGAGCAGTAGATTAGTGTGTGGACATGGCCAGTGTGCAAGCCAGAGGTCGGTGGAGGCGGTGGAGAGTATTTCCTTGCAGCTCTGCAAATGTTAAAGACGCACAACCCCTTTTGAAAGCAAATTTAGGAAATGAAAGCATGGAAACACTGAATGCAGAAGGTGGTGAAACCTCCGTTTCATGAGTTGTGAAGCATCAGATGGAGAAGCAAAGAAGTAATATAACTGTGAAGTTAGTTAAGCCAGGAATAAAACAGGGTGTATCTGGAGCATCAGAGTGCAGGGTGCTGCAGGGGCATTTCCACTGAATCCAGAGAGTGGAACTTGAATGGCTCCTAGGTATGAGATTTATTTTGTTATAATTAACACGTTTCCCATAACGGTCTCAGTTCAGCAAAACACTTAAGCGCGGTGTTAAATGTTCTGCAAAGGGCTGAACAACTGTATAAACAACATCTGGGATCTCGCTCAGCCCCAGCCAGGTCTCCAGCCCAATTCACTCGCTGCTGAGCCGGGCCTCTGCTGGCCGTCGCGCTGGCCGTGTGCACGTACTTGAACGTGGTTCTCCCCAACCTACGCTTTGTGCTGGTCAGGAGGCACCCGGCTGCACACGCTGAGCCTCGGTGAGGACTCCGCAGCCCAGTCCAGGACCCGGCACTGGTGCTGGCTGGTCAAGGCAGGGTTATTTCGCAATGCACCGTCTCGCCACATGTTAGCACTCCCCAGCCCGCCGGGGAAAGACATCCAGAAGCCGTGCACCATGTATAATGCAATGACCAGCCGAGGAAGTTGTGTAGTGATTCGTGTTTACATCTCTTTACTCTGTTGTTTTATGAGGTAGAAAGGCTGCGTCTTTGTCATTGTTGATTGCCCTCCGCTTGTTCTTGCATTTTATAGTTTCAGACAAGCAGGCTTTTCCTGAGGACATGTCACAGCTTTCCTGGTTACTTGTCCAAAGGGGAAAACATTCTTTATCTCCCTCGCTAGCTTGTGTGTTTTATGATGCAGTAATATGCTCTGTTATTGGAGCTGCAGCCTTTCAGTTTAGCATGAGATGCATATTATCTATATTTCAGCGATTCTGCACATATTCTGCATTATATATTGAGCCGACAATCTCAGATGTTATGCAAATGAAGGAATAAAAATCTGCAATATTTCCAAAATGAAGAAAGGGCTCCATTGCAAGAGAGAGAGAGAGATGCCCACGGTCAAGGGGAAGGGTAATTATTTATTGCACGCTACCATCTGCGATTTGGGAGCGCCCGGCTCCACAGTTGAATCTGAGCAGGGTTCCTGCCCCACGGGAATGGAGGGACCTGCATGGAGCTGCTCTTGCTCCCGTCCTGATCCTAGATGGTGGAGGCCACGAATGATGGTGGTCCCCACCAAGTTTCTCTCTTCCTTCTGGGCAGCAGCCCAGGATGGCACGGGGGGGAGGAGACCGGCTGGGACCAACGGTGATGGATTCAAAAGAGAATAATGGTTGAGGGATGGGGGTCTTGACCAAGCAGAGCCCCTTTTCTAGTTCAGACTTGGGATGTGAGCCAGGAAGGAGGCAACGGGAGACTTGGAGGCGCTGAGAACGGCTGACATGCTGGAGGAGGAAGGCAGTGCTGGGACGAGGATTGCAAACATCTCCATGTCGCTGGCTCATGTCATGAAATTCGCCTTCATTTGAAGACCAGCTTTCATCAGACACATTCTCACAGCTCGCTTTCCCTTCTCCCTCCATGCGCTTGCACGCAGCATCTCCAGGACCTCGACATTTCAGACACACCAGGCACTGACTACACTGTGCATATGTAGATATACGTAGTGTGTGTGTGTTTAATAAAATACAAACTTACGTTCCCCTTTTCAAATGGAATTAACATACTTTATTGCCAGCTATAAGAAATATTCCTTAAGGGTAAGGAGTTTATAAAAAATTTAAAGTAACAAAGGCAAACTTATAAAAAATTCATCTTTTAGTAGTGATTGCTCTATAAAAAAGAGTGAGTTTAAGTGAGAATACAAAATTCACAGAATTAATTATGTAAACAGGGAAAAACACAATGGATGAAAACTAAACTAATTAGTCACGGAACAGCCTAGGCGATGCCAGCCTGACCGTATGATTCACTGGCTTACGGCTGTCCTGAAATGACAATTTTATTACTCTTTGCCTATCCAGTAAACAGACCGCAGTTTGGCTTTAGTGAGGGGCTAAAGTGAACGGACCACGCGTGCTTCTGGACCTCGGTGTAGCTGCGGGGTTATGAAAGCAGAGCCCTGGACTATTCGGACCGGTGCATCGCTCTCCATCGCTGGCACAAAGGGTGACTTGCAATCGTGCCCAGGTGCCCAGCACTGAATGGACTTGTCTATAGGAGCGGTGGCACACATTTAACGTAAGTGGAGTTTTAAAGCCAGCTGAATCAAACCAATCCAGCTCCGGAGCACTGTCCGGGGGCAGTCACTGCCTCCCCACCTCCGTGCCTCCTGCTTTTTGGGCTCGGGTCATTTTTTAAAATGGCTTATGTGAATAGCAGCAGCATTTAAAGCTCTCTCTCTGGCTCCTCTGAGCCATGCTGTGGCTTGCTCTGTCTAGACCACACCGATCTACCCCTAAGTCTATGGGAAAGGGTACACAGATTTTGCAAATTCACAGATAAGCTAGGCTGTGAATTTGCAGGGCCTCATCTACTCCGTGGTACATGCCTGTGTGCATACTCTTATCCTGCAGCAAGTATGTGGTAGGACACGTGGGATGAGCGACCACACGTGCTGTGCAGTGAGCATGCACACTTACCCCGGCATAGCTGATGTGCTGTAAGCTCACACTGGAGCTTCAAAGTCTGCTTTAAACACTCAAAAGCCTTTTGCATTAGTTTAATTAAGGTGGTTTTAAAACTCCACGTAAGTTAAATGTGTGCCACCGCTCCTGTAGACAAGTCCAGCAGCTGTTTGTGACTCGTGAACAGCTTTTGTCTGCCTTTGAATTTATACAGGCCACATACCTGGGCTTTCCCTACCGCAAACACAAAGACAAAATATTGTGTGAAGGTGGAGTTAAGATGGAGGGGTAGAAAACAGAAATATTTATAGGGACGTTGTAGTTATCCTCAAAGCAAGCATCGCAATCCTAGGGAAATCGGTTATACACAGGAGACATCCACACGTGCGAATATAAGACACGCATAATCCCAAATGCCCTGAAGCCAGCTCAGCATCAGACCACTGAATAACTGTCCAGTTTTGATTAAGGTAGACAAGGGTCTTTGGGTAGTTCTGATGTCTTTTATTAGACCAACTAAATAGTTGGAAAAATTGTTCTTTGCAAGCTTTCCGGCACAAACGCCCTTCTTCAGGCATAGGGAGAGTCTGTGAAGAAGGGCATTTGTGACTGAAAGCTTGCAAAGAACAATTTTTCCAACAATTTAGTTGGTCTAATACAAGAGATCACATCTACCCAAAGAACCTTGTCTGCCAATGTCCTTAGACCTACATGGCTACAGCCAACAACCCAGTTTTGATTAAGGCATTTTAATTTTTGTGAGTCCCCAGTCTAGACTGGACTTATTATTACGGACATGTTTCTTCAGCTGATTTCCCCTCATGGTGTCACTAGACCCATTTTCAAGATGTAAATTAAACGAAGAAGCTAACGATTAGTTTAATAGCAACAAGGAGCGCTGCAGCAGCGTTCAGGAGACCCGGCGATACCTGATCCGGGGGGTTGCAATCGTAATATGTTACACGTGGGGCTGACCCCCTCGCCCCCCACACTAAGCCTGCCTCATAGCCCCTTAAAAGTAGGAGCAAGGACAGCCGCTCCGGAGCTGCCCCATCCCTTCCTTGCACAAGCAGTTTCTCTGCTGCCTTAGCCCTGGGGTGTCTTTCACGCGGCAGCCAGCTCCTTCACACCACTTCTGCAGGTGACAGACACTCTCTCCTCCCGCTGCGGGCGAGCTGTCTCCTAAAGGCCCTTTGATGCCGGGTGGGAAACTTGCAAAGTTTAGAGACCACCCAGCTGGGAGGGGCAGGGTGGCTAGCTCCATCTTCCCCAGATCTTCTCTCAGGACTTTGCTTCCCTCGTTGCTGTTTCTTCTGCATCGGCAGACAAGGACCTGGGGTTACAATCGGAGGGATAGGAGCCAGCAGCGCGCCCTTGTTGCCAAGCCATCCTGGGCTGCATCAGTGGGAGCGTCGCCAGCAGGTCTGGGGCAGCGATTCCTCCCCTCTATTCTGCACCGGTGAGGCCACATCTGGAGTCCTGTGTCCAGCTGTGGGCCCCCGCTGCAGAAAGGATGTGGACACACGCTGGAGAGAGTCCAAGGGGGGTAACAAAATGGTTTGGGGGCTGGGGGACAGGACTGGTGATGAGAAGCTAAGGAAAATGGATGTGTTTGCACAGCCAGCGATGCTAATACTTAGGAGCCCCTGGGGCAATCTTAAAGGATCTCTCAGACCCCATGTGAGCATCCCTGCCTTAGCGTAGCCAAACCTAACCCCTGGACTGGACACACAAGTGAGGCGAGTGCAGCTTGATGAGTTTTGCAAGCAGAGTGAAAGGAAAAAAAATCAGGATGTTTTCAAAGGGCTGAAAACATTTGTGTCTGTGGTTCAAGGTGCCCCTTCCCCTGCCTCATCTGAACACACCCAACCGGGTACTGCAACTGCAGCGGGAAAGGAAATGTGCTGCCACGTTCCCGGCCGGCCCGGGCTGCGGGTCGGCTGATCAAGGTGCAACCCCTCATTGGGCCTCTGCCCCTTGTAAAGCCATTTAAGCTCACACTAAACCTTTGCTACTCTCCCTACACAGTGTACAAGCGGAGAACACCAACCATTGCTATAAAACTATAATTGACCAAAGTCTGCAGGCTAACAGCCTATATAAAGGGAAACCAGAAGAATGCAATAAAACCCTTTACAAGACCAGGGGGATTCTTTTAACTTAGTGAGTGGCCCAGGTTTCCTTGCAGCTGCACAGTTCTCCCCAAATGCCATTTGTCTGCATTATGAAATGATTTAGCTAGTGACTGGACCTAGAATTTACTCTGTGGACTTCTCTGTGCTGCAGTTGCACTTGCGAACAGCAAAGAGCATTGAAACCCATGGTCTGGGCCAGGCAATGCAGACCTCCAGACTGGGGCCCCATAAGCTGGTAATATGCTTTCTGGCCGCGATAATGAGAGACGCTGCACATCGGTGGGTCACAACCAGTGCAGATCTCTGCATTATCCCGAGATACCAGTGGAGCTCCTGGGTTCACCTTACTCACATACGTGGTGGCCTTGCATGTGCATGGCCATTTTAACATGCAGAGCACTTTACCGACGCTGAAGACTTAATCCTTGCAGCCCTTCCAGATGGCAAGGCGCTATTGCTATCCTCAGTTTACTGGTGGGGAGAGTGAGGCAGAGCGAGCTGATACAGCTGCACCTATATTGGAAACGCACTTTCTGCTGGGACCCCCCACCAGCCTGGGCTCAAGGTGGGTCTAGAGTCTTTACAGGGCATGGCACTGTCACCTTGGAGGTTTCAGAGGTGCTTAGGGGGTGCTTCTGGCCTTTAAATAGACTTTTGCCATGTTCAGACAAAACCTCAAACCAGACCCATTTTCATGGTGTGACTGTTTTACTACAGTCAGCTATTTGGGTTGTGAATAACAGCCAGTGCATTTTAATTACAGATGCAGTGCATCTAGAGCGCGAGCTGGGGTGTTGCATCCAGAAGCATAATTACGTCACTCCTTGAATTGGGAGTTTGATGAGTTATTGGGCAAATAAAACCCTTCCCCCTTGCTGTCCAGGCCCCAGCAGGCAGAGGTCTGCTGCAGTTCACTGACTCTTTACTCCAGGTCTCCATAGGAGGAACCAGCAAACCAGACAGAAAGTCTTTGCTTCTTGTGGCTAGAGGAGACGTGGCCTCCTTATGCACCTGCCATGGGGAGAGGGGCTTCTGGGACACGGCTGACCTGCCCCTGGGACACAGCCACGTGTGTGCGTGTCTGTGCATGCAGGGAAGTGGCGTGAGGCTTGCTCTGCCCACGTCACTGAAGCTTGGACTCAAGCAGCCTCGTGGGCACTAACCCGCAGCTCCAGCTCCCAGAATATTTGGAGAGCATGGTGCAGCCCCCACGAAGACCTGCTTTCCTGGTGCCGCATGATCAGCCTTGCAGGAGGAGTGGAGATTGCATTTCTTCCCCCTGGGCTGGTGACTTAGGAGGGCTGGGGAGTGCTGGAAGCAAAGCCTGATGCCAGAGCAAGATGGGATGGGCACAGCGAAGTTACTGAGAACTATCCCCGTCTATGAGTCTCACCCCCGGCCTGCCAGGTAGCCTGCGGGGACTCCTTTGCTGCTCATCCCAGCACCAGCAGTACGGAGAAACCAGGGCAAGGCAGAACTGGGGCAAAATGTAGGTCTAAAGTGGGACGTGGGTGCAAAGTCTAGTGCCACGTATTGTTGAAGTCAAAATATGGGCTGAGATCAGCAGGGAACTTCTGCTGGATCAGCACTCGGGGAAACTGAGGCAACGGCAAGGGCCTCAGGGCACGGCAGACACCACATATACCCAGCGCCCTGGGAGAGCTCATCCCACGTGCACAAAGGGCTGTGCATGCAGGGTGCTCCTGAGTGCATTACAGGCCCTGTGCCGTCGCACGGCGAGCTCTGCCTGCCAGGAGCCCTGGCACACCAGCCAGCTTGTGTCTGCCATCCGAGGCAGTGCCTCCTTTCGATCCCACGGACACGCTGGAAAGAGTGGTGTCCCGGTCCTTTGACCACGCAGTGATTTCTTGGGAAGAGCAGTTTCCAAATCCTTGAAAGGCTGCTCTAAAGGGGAGGAACAAGTGTCCTCCTCTGCCACAGAGGGGAGGACATGGGACAGTGGGTTAACCTGCAGATTGAAGCCAAATCCCAAGACAAGGGGTCAGAGCAGGGCGCAGTAGGTCCAGCTGTGCGGGGAGGGGGGATCTCGTGCACTGGAGGATGCAAGCAGAGGCTGGACAGGTCTGTCTGCACTGGGGTTGTTCCCACCCCACCTGCGCATCTCAGCCTCTTTGCAAGGCAGCTTGGAAAATTTCCTCGTGCCACTTTTGCAAGAGAGACAGCCGCTCTGGGTCCAGACACCGTCAGTGCGCAGGGCTGACTTTCACGCGCTCGGCCCCGGGGCCTGGCACACGCTTCGCCACATCGACGGCTGTCGTGCTCCGGTCCTGCTCGTATCCGAGTGGCACTCCAGCGCTGAGAGCTCTCAGATGGGAGGCGCTCCCTGCCCCTGGCACGAGTTCAAGCTTCCTGGTAAACTAAATTGATTTTTTATAGCTGCTCTGGAGTGAGTCTAATGAATCTGTTAGTTGCTGCTCCCTGCTTAAACCCTTCCTCGGCACTGGAACTGCAGCGAGGGCTTTTAACAAAATGGAGAAGATTGCTTCAGACGTACCCCTCGCCTCCAAAATAGCATCCCGGTGATTAGCTACCTGCTGCACTATTCTGCAGCGCTCGCTTCGCGCTCGCAGTGCCGGGCTGAGCGTGTCGCAGCAACCAGTGAGCGGCACCTGATGGCTCTCTTGAAACGGAAACTTGTGCTCCTTCTGGCTTCATATCTGCACAGCTTGATGGTGCAGCACTCCTCGCCCTGGGGGTCTGCAAAGTGTAAGTCGGGTCCTACCGATGCCGGACTCGATGACCTTCTGAGGTCCCTTCCAGCCCCGATGTCCTAATGTCCATGAAATGCTACGAGTGGCTCGGGAACCGCACGGGTTTCAAAGCAGGCGGTGGCGGGTTCCTTTAACCGCCCCTTGGATGTGCTGGGGTCACGATTTCGTGCTGCTCCAGGAGGCCCGGAGGCTTTTGTTTTTAAAGGAAAGATGAGATCCCTGCAGGGCTGCAGGAACCGGGGACTTAAGGAAAATGCCAAACACAGAGAGATGTGCGATGAAACAGCTGTGGATGCTCATGGTGAGCTCCCCTGCCCCCGGCACGCAGCGAAAACTGCCTGTTCATTTGCAGTTTGTTCGGGGCCTGCAGGATCCCTGCGGTGCAGTTCATCCTGAGCCCGCACCCTCACTCCCTGCACCCCGGCCTGGCAATGCCCTGTCCCCGGGGGCTCCCCGTGCCACGTGCATGGGTGGAGAGGGGACGGATGGTCGTCGGGACAGTGCAGCTGAGGTTCCTTCTGCATTTGGGGAAAATGCCCATTTGCAGACCCCACGAAGGGCCCTTTCTCAGGGGACCCAGCGTCCGCACCGTCACGCGGCCGCTCTTGCATGGCACGGCGTGTCGCTGAGAGCCCCGCAGCAAGCGCGCTCCTCCGAAAACCCGGGGTCAGGCAGGATTTCTGCGCGATGGCACCATCCTTGGCAGTTTCTATCGCTACACACAGCTGTTGAACCAGCTTCTTCCTTCCCAACAGCTGCTGGGAGCTGACCCTGTCGATCAGGAAGTACCAGGGAACCCACGGCGTCTGCTCGCAGCCTGCTAGGTGACACAAATATTTTCGACGATGCAGGCAGCTCTCGGATTGGCGGCTTCCCTAGGGGACAGGGCTCCGGGCCCCGTGCACACGCCGTACGCTGGGTTTTGCCAGGAAACGTTCCTGCTTCTCAGCAGAAAGCTTAACCCTTGAAGCGCGGCAACTGGAGAGCAAACGAACGCCCCGCGGTGGCTCCCCGAAATGTCCGGCGTGGACAACCGGGCCCCACGGGGCAGCAGCTGGTGCCGAACACGAGTTGGGGGTGGACGTGGAGAGGGGCGTCTGTGGCACGTGGGGCTGGAGAACGGCTGTTGTTGCCTGGGGAGGGAAGGTAATGAATATTGATCAGAGCAATATAAATGCCACCGAGCATGAGCCAAGGGCCCAAGGCATCATTCAGCCACCAGCGGAGGTCAGAGCGTGCTCCACGCAACCTGAGATGGGGCTTTCCTCCCCCCCCAGCTCTCACCAGCTGCATTTGAACCCAGAGCTCAGCGCCTCGCAGGCCGGCGCTCCTGGCTTCTCCGGGCTGAGCCCCGGGGCACCTTGCAGGAAACCCTTACCCCCGGCTTGTCTCTGGGCGGCATCTTCTGTAGGGTGGAAGAGGATGCCTTGCTGCAAGAGCGGTGGATGATGGGAGCAGATCCCGGGGCGCGGCCCGCGGGCAGGAGCCTCGGGAAGCAACGCTTTGAGTTGCCGCCGTCTGCCGAGATCTGAGAGCCAGTCGTGCGACTGCACGGCACCAGTGGTGACACTGGCAGCTTGGCCCTTGGCCGGGGCCCAAGAGCTCTTGTTGCAGAGCTAACGAGAACTCGCAGCAGATGGTACCATCTGTGCCCATCTGATCCCGTCCCAAACAATCTGCCACCCCCAGTTGTGGGAGAAGGGGGGAGAGAGCGGCGAGCGGCTCTCAATCAGTAGGGCGAGGAGAGACGGTGGCAGGAGCCGGCCCTGGCCTGGGCATCGTGCCCACCGGCCGGGGGGGAGCTGCCAGGGAACACGCTCCTTTCCTTTGAAACCGAGCTGGTGAAGCCCCGGAGCCCACCCCGGGCCTGGCTGCCGGCTCGCAGACGCAAGGAGCATGTGGTGGGTGGAGGGAGAGGGAGGCAGACGGAGCAGACGCTGCACCCCCCCAGGCAAGCGCTTTGGGGGAACAAGCCCAGCCGGGCAGCTGGGAGGGCTGTCTGGCGAAGGACTTGGCTGGCACGGCCAGCGGCTCGCGCCAGGAGCCCTGTGCTCGCTGCGGCTCCAGGCCAGGCTGCGGCGACCTGCGGGCAGGGCTGCTCTGGGAAGCGGCTGGTCATTGCTCCGGCCCTCGCTCTCTGGGGGGATCAGCCTCTCCCCGGACCCTGCAGGGCCTCTGCTCCGTGCCCCCGTGCCCCTTCGTAGGGCGTCTCGCTCGGCGGGCAGCGCCTCTGCTCCAGGGCTCGGGTCTATCCACCCTTCTCTTCTGCCTCCACCCTGGCCCCCGGGCTCCTGGGCCCAGGTGAGAGCCGTCGTCCTCCCAAAGCCATCCTGACAGACAGCAATCGCTGCCGTCCGAGCTGTGCCCGCGCTCCCTGCCTCGGTGCTGCAGCAGGCATGGGCAATCCCGCAGTCGGGGTGCAATGCCACGTGGTTGCAGCTCTGCGGGGGACCAGGCCCATCGCCCCGGAGCACGTCCAGTCCGTCCCCTCCCTGCATGCAGCTGGGCATCGGCAATGCCAGCGGGAGACCCCCGCTCCCCAGCGGCGTTGCACCGCTCTGTGGGTGCAGGAGGGTCTCACGAGCATGGGGTGCATGGAGCAATGCATCTCACCCCCCCCCCCCCACCCCCTGGGGGCACAAAAGCCCCTGTCCTGGCACCCAGGGGCTGGTGGACGGGAAGCCTTTCATAGACTCCCATGACACACGGCCGTGGCCCAAAGCTCATGTTCATGCCAGCCCCTATCTAGTGCATCTGCTGCCCCTGCAAAGCCTGCCCCAAAGGTGAATGCCTCGCCCTCCAGCCTGCCAGTCGCTGGCTCGCCGCGGCACTTCTCTGACTCCAGAAAGTCATCACGAGCCGGGGGGGTGCATCTCGCAGCATCCTTGTTAATTTGAGCAACTATTTACCTAAGCATCCCGCACACCCGTGTCTGCATTATGCATGCAGCGATGTGCCTGCTTTCTGTGCCATAACTGCAGTATTGATTGGTGCAGCTTCAATAACCTCATTTAGATTCTGGACACTAGCTCAGGGACTCTATCCCAGTGTCCGGTCAATAGCTTATATTTTTAATTTGTCAATAATCAGTCAGGACCTTGGTCTGAGCCCTGCTGAGGTGCTGTGCTCAATGGGGAAGGTGAAATCATTCAAACGGGGTCATGTTTACGGCCTAAGTTGAACCATGGGAAATGGAGATATCAGTCAGGCTTATGAAAAATAATGCGCTATATTATTTTTCATGAACCTGACAAAAGCATATTTATTTAAAGACAAAGATAAGGTACCTGGCCTGCAGTGCTCACTTCCCCTCCTCATCCAAGTGTGTCATGCCAAGAAAAATACAAATGGTCCGCAAATGACCAAAGCTGGGGGTTCGGGAGCATGGCATGGGGAGGCAGGGGCCCGGCTGCCGGAGGGTGCGATGCTGAGTGGGGGGAAGGCTGTCTGGTTTGCAGCCATGGATCGATCTCCCAATGCAAAGATGCTTTCAGCTCCAGCCCTTTCTTTGAAGCGGCCTCCCCTGGGCCTGCATCTCCAGGCTCTCGCGTGGGCAGAGCGATTCTGTGCACGTCCTCAGAGCTGCTCGGCTACGTCTCCGCTGTCCTCAGAAAACTCCCGTCTTCCCGCTCCGCTCTGGGTTGAATGGCAAGTTGCCCCTCCACGAGCTAGCTCCAAGCAGCCCTCCCTTCCCTCCTCATCCATCCTCACCGGCTTCTCTCCACCGGCGCGAGAGCCTGCATAACGCTCGCTCGCTCCCTTCATTTCTCTGCTTGATTTCAAACGTCACCTGAAAGCAAGCCTTCCTCCCCTGCCTGTGCCATCATCTCTTAATCAGCAACACCAGGACGAGGTGGGAACTCGCCCCGCATGTGCCTGTTCTTGAATGCAGCTGCTTGGTTTGCAAGGCCACATGCCTGATAAAGTTTGCGCGCTACGTGTAGGAGCTGTTCCCAAAAAGAGGTGGTTTCTCCAGCGAGAGAGAGATTGCTGCCTTTCCCAGCGGGCATCGTTTTATACGAGACCCTTCTGCTTCATGGGGCTAGAGTTTTCTGAGCTTTTTGTGGGAGGAGAAGGAGGGCATGCCTAGAGGATATCACGTCCGGGGCGGTAGGAGCGGCGACTGCCATGAACAGCAAGGTGTTAATGACGGTGGCCTTGCTATAAATGCACCTGAGAGATTAGCACAAAGTCAAAAAAGCTCTTTCAGGTTCCTGTCTTGCTTCTTCATCAACTTAATTTTTGTTCTGATTCATTTCACGCTCATCATAGGTGCTTGTGTGAAGACCGAGGGGACTGTGGCTAGGAGGAAACGTCAGCACAGCAGACCCATAATAAATACTGAGAAACATTTTCAAAACCAACAGGCCCTCGGGTAGGCACGAAGCCGCCACCGCAGCTGTGCTCCTATTCCAGCCGGAGACGGTGCTGTGTTTTGGGGGGAGCAATATTTATATGTGCCTATGAAGGAGGAGTTTTGCTGGGGTTTGACCCCTATAATAGACTTATTGACCCCTAAATTGGCCAAGTCATTATGCCTCAGCAATACATGTACAGCAGGCACTTGGGTGGAAAAAAAAGGCCTCTGTAACAGCCGTGAAATAAGTTTTGAAGATCTTGTTACTTGGAGAGACATATTTTCGTGCGCAATTTGGCTGCCATCATTCAGATATTGTGCACTCAGTTCTACTTGAAAAGGCTAGAAAAAGGGCAGAATAAACTATTACAAACCCCCAAGGCGAGATGAGTCGACAAGTCAGAAAATGCTTATGCACATCTGGAGAGCCTGTGGGGGGAAAAAAAAGAAAAGAAAAGAGAAAGCTGGAACATTGATCAGGAAGATTTCAATTACCTTGACGTTGACAGGAAGGGAACTGCAGAACGGCTGCAGAAAGGTGCGCGCTTGCAGGGCCGTTTCCTTCCCCGGGACTTCTCCAGGACCGGTCAGTACCTGGGCACGCGTCTGAAAGAGCCGCTGGTCTTAAGCGCGCCTGATGGACGGGATGCAGGATCGGGACCGGGATGGAGCTGGGATGGAGCCCAGGGTGGAGAGGAGACCCTTGAGCAGCGTGGAGCAACGAGCACGCAGAACCAGGATCAAAGCATGGGAGATGCTTTGCAGGGAGGGGGTGACCTGCTGCAATGAGAGGGTTGTTTCCTGCAGCGTGGCAGGGCCCTGTCACCTGTGCCCTCCTGCGCTGGACAAGACAGAGGGGAAGAGCTGCCTGGGCCCCAGTGGGCAGCAAGTGGGTCACCAGGGTGGCACTGGCTCAGCCCCATGTGCCTGCCTGCGCTGGCTCCAGGAGCTGCACCGTAGGCTGGGCCAGACCGGGATGACCACCACGTTTGGGGGTGCAATGGCTTAGCATGTCCAGCAACACAATCTATGAGCAAACGATGATCCTAATCCCCCCCCTGCCCTGCATCTCCTCCCCCACCTGCGACCAGCACCGCACAGCGCCCGGCTCAGCGCCGCAAGCAGCCGGGGCTGCGTTCCCTGCGGCGCGCTGAGCTGCGGCCGAGCCTTGTCCCTGCATCTCACGCTTGTCTCCTTCGATTTCGCTGACAGCCAATTCTGGGGAGCTGGAAGGTGTGCCATTATCTGGGACTACATTATGGAAGTGTCACCCCGGTGATGTATGGCGGTGCACATGGGCTCCCGCCGAACAGGGAGGAAAGAGTGACATTAGCAAAGATTTTTTTTTTTATGGCTTCTTCAATAGGGAGGGTTCTTCGGAGGGCTGTATTTCAAGCCAGATCATCAAACACGCTGCAGAGCCTCCCTCGCTTGGCCAAGGGGGCCTGAGGGACGGCTGACATGGGCAGAGGCCTTTGCAGATCTCGGAGTCCAAGTCCCTGGCGGAGAGGATGCAGGTCCCCTGGGTCCCTGCTGCAGCCACCTCCTCCTCTGCCCTCTGGCACCTCTGGGGCCTGTGCTGCAGGTGCAAGAGGAAAAGCAAGCGAGAGAGGGTACGTGCAGGGCAGCAAAATAAGAAGAGAGAGAGCGACGAGGGGGAAGGAGAAGACGCCGGCAGTGTGTGAGCTCTTCTCCACTACCGTGCCCCAATATTGGCTCATGAGCTGGAAGAGGCAGAGGGCAAGAGATACTTTCCAGCTCAGTGTCTGCCCCGAGCAGGCTGCTGTTCGGGGGACAGAGTCACGCTGCAATGCAGCCGTCCTGGGGGCTGGCTGGTGAGGCGCCGCCATCTCCCCCCACACACCCAGCCAATTTGCGAGAGCACCCACTGCCTTCGGGTGCATCCATCCTTGGTGCCCAACTTGAGGCACCCTACGTGTGGCTTTTGGAGGTGCTGAGTGCTGGCAGCGCGTGGTAACACAATCGCACCCGCTGTCTCCCCCCCCCATGCACGCGCACACACACACATGCACACTCACACCAGCGTTTTCCATCTGCTGTGTCTGTCTCCACGTCGCTGTGCTCCTGGGCTTCCAAGTGGAAGTGCTGCTTGACTCTCCTCCATGAGAGAGACTAATAAGGGCTGTGAGCATGTCGTTTAAAACGATATTTAATACTGCTGAAAAAACCCTAAAGACCTATTGACCATGCAATATACTGTGTCAGTGCATTTTACAGGCAAGTACAAAGCGAACATCAATAACCCCATGTGTGCTATTACTGCACACACATTTCACCATTACAATAAAGATCCCGCTCAGCCGCTGACCGCCCTGTTTGTTGCTTCCCCAGTTCAGGGAAGCCTTGAGGGCTCCTGGGAGCACGAGGAGAGGCTGGGGATAGTGCTCCCTGCGCCTGCTGCAGAGTGGGGAGGGCAGCGCCCATGGGAGGGGGCAGCAGACAGCTGAAAGGCCCCTTGTTTATAAAGGGAAGCACCAAAGGGGCAGGTTGGAGCTGGAAACCCCTTTCATAGAGCCGGGTCAGGGCGTGTGCAAGACCTGAGGATGGGAACCGGGCACTAGGGACAAAGTGACTCCACTTGGCATTGCATGAGGATGGCTCAGCTGTCTACCACTCATCTACCCACTCCCTAGGTCAGTGTGTGCACATATACAATGCACATATACAGAGCTGCGGGTGCTTTCCTGACCATGAACCACAACTGGGGCACATGCAAAAACCGCGACTCCAACACTCAGGGGGCTGCAGGCTGGAGCAGATGGGTCCAGGTGGTGCCAGGTCCTCATAGCTCAGGTGCCACAGATCATCCAGTGCAAACTCTCCCAGTGCGACCAGCCGTGTGCTGGAGGGGAGTGAGCAACAGCTCCTTCTGTGCACACAGGGTCCGTGCAGGTGAAAACCCACTTGTGAAAGTAGAGGTTGGGTTGTTTCCCTCAAGCAACCCCTGCCGTCTATCTGATACGTGCCTGGAGTTCACCAAGGTGCTCCGAAGTGCAAGAGCTGCCGTGGATTTTGTTTTAACACGTGTGTGCTGATGATATCAGCATTAGTCGGTGCATCTCAGAGCCATAAAGAGGTAACGGTCCTTTGAGAAAAAACATGCAATAACTGTTCATATGGAAATTCAATAATGGCAGCATCTTGCAGCCACCTCTGCTATATATGGGGCAATGAAATGGAAACGCAGCTGAAAGAAGAGGGCTCAGCCAGGGTGCTGAGACCTGCGGGAGCACAGCCTGCCAGGTGGGGCGGATGGTGTCCAGGGGAAAGCAGGTCTTGAGGTTAGAAGAAGACCCTGGTGCCTTGCTGCTGCTGAGGACTCAGTCTCTAGCCCTCGCTAGGAAGGACTCTGCAGCTTGCACTGCAGGGGATGCAGGGCACTGCTGGCCAGGACCTCTCTCCCTGCCTGCGTGTGGTCACCGTACGATGGGACCTGGAGCATCTCACATCAGCATCTCCCCGTGCTCCCGAGCAACCCACGGCTCTGGAGATAGCAACACCTGGGGCGAACCTAACAGGCCTTGCCTGCTCCATCGCCCGCACATCAAGGAGGTCACTGGAAAGGCCCGTGCCTCGTGGTTCCAGGGTTGCAAAGTGCTTTTGCCCTCCAAGCCAGTGCAAGATTTCACTGAAATAAATAAAACTGACAACACAAACACCAACAGCCATTTGGGGAAATTAAAAGGCAGTTTTTCTGGGGGTTTTTGCCTTCAGGATATTAATAAAAACAGATTAATAAAATCAAAGGGAGCACAATTAGACAGGGCATCAAGGAAAAAAAAATGTTTGCTGTACAATCTTTCAATTTTCATGGCAGTTCTCACGCTGAGAAAATCTGTCTGTGGCGGCTGATGAAAAGATAGACGGCTGATGTATTAAACATGCACCCAGACGGTTCCCTTTTGTGTGCGTCTTGTACAACAAGTTTGCACGGGCATGTTAACAGATCCCACACGCACGAGAAGGCAACACACATTCATTGGGCAGGACTGGGAACACTGCTTGTTGGATGAAAGGGGTGTTTTGCAAACCTATAGTCTGGAAGGTTTGCACTGGCCCCCGTGCTTATCTCCATCGCTCAGCGGAGCCCGCGGCTAGTCTAGAAATGTGCAACGTTGTTACTTTAACCAGTAGCAACAGAGCTGCATCTGCATGAAGCTTTGGGTAGGCTAATTAGCACTGCACCAGTTAGCCTGCCCTGCATTAATCAGCTTGCCCACTGGTGCAGCCACCGTGCTGACTGCCAGCTGCAGGACACTTGCTGGGTTACATGCTGATGTGCCCCATGTGCCAAGCCCATCCTTACAGCTGCCCCACAAGGTTCAGACTGGGCATTATCCCCAGTGCCAGGCCCAGGAAGACAAAGGGCTGGACTGGCAGCTCAGCTCTCCTTGAAGCACTGGTGTGACATTGCCAGGTTTCCAAGTGCACCCTGCAGCCCCCGCTGCCTGCCAGTGGCTTTGGAGCTCATTGCCAGTGGCCTGGATGTGACCTGTGGACATTGATCTGTGGGTCCCATCGCAAGCCTGGTGCCCTCACTCCCCCTGCCCAGTCTTGAGCTGATCTCTTTGGGTCACCCCCTTCCATCATACCCTGCAAATGCCTCCATGCCCACAGCATCCAAACAGCCAAACAGCTCTTTCTGCTCAGCTCACCAGGAGAGGGGACCAGGGCCACAAAGCCCTTCGTGCCAAGCTGTTCTCTTGCCTAATGCACTGAATATCCATCTAGGGGGTTGCTCTTGCTCTCTGTCTTTCTACCGTATACCAAAGACACAGCTTGCTGCATTCTTGCACTACCCCAAGCCCTACTTACAACAGCAGAGAAAGCCCAGGGGCGTATGGGAGCCGGGGCTGGTGCGGCACTCCTGAAACACCCTCCGCTTGTGCCTTGTTTTCATCACAGCCAAGGGGCGATTGCAGCAGGGATGACCCCCAGGCTGCACCCGGGCTGTACAGGAGGAAACCCACCAGCCAAGCCTTCCTGCGCAGAGGAGTCTTTGCCATGGCCCAGCTGCTCATTTGCATATTCCATATGCAGCGTGTATAGGGCTTGTTCCATTTGCATAACGAGGCTGTTGGGAGTTCCCGCTCTTCCCAAATCATAATGTAAATGCGGGGAGAAGGCAATTAGATCCGTGTTTACATTTGCAGGAAGGGCCCTCGGATGAATTTCTAGTGGAAAATTCATTCTCAACAAAAGCAAGGGCTGGGCAGGTCCTTCTGGCTATCCCTTGTCAGGAACTGATGATCCCAGAAAACAGGGAAGGGGTTCTTATCTTGATTAAAGTTCATGCTCATTCAAGCAGAGCGCAGGGCAGGCTGGAAAGATGTATTATAATTATTGGTATTAGCATTAATATTAGTAGTATTATTGTTTTCACTATTATTATTATTACTGTTATTATGGCCATTATGGTTGTAGTCATTATTTTTACCATCGTTATTAATGATAACAATAATATGCATTTTTAAATGTGGAAAATCCTTTTGCCCAAACCCAACTGCCATTCCCTTCACCAGACTGTTGTGTAAGGGACTTCTGGACACTTCTCAGGCCAGCTGGGTTGGACTGGTCCAGAAGGACTCCTAAACCAGGAGACCAAGCCACAGCTCATATGGCCCATATGGGTCTAGCCATAAGGTTTAAAGACATCATCTAAATCAACTGGGCAGCTCATGGTCTTTTCACTCTTCTGAGTCTCATGGCTGTGCCTTGTCCATGGGGCTGGGGGTCTTGGGAGAAACTGGTATGAGCCCTTGATGCTTTAAGGATCAGGGCAATGACACAGACCCCATGAAGGGACTCACTGGGCGGATCCACTCTCCCCACTCACTTGTAGAAAAGCAAGACAGCGTGATGCACGATGCACCATCAGCTAGAAAAGAGGCATCCGCTGTCCATGCCAGGCACCTCGGTATGCATGGCCAAGGTCCCGGCTACCCGTTGGGCTCCTGCTTGGGTTCTGGCCCAGGAGAGAGGCTGCACAAGCTATTAACCTGCCATCCAAGAACAGCCTTTGCTGATGAAGTCCTATGGACCCCAACCTGGACATCCCACAGCAGTTGGGGGAATGAGGGGTGCACAGGTCAGTGGGTATCGGGCATCTCTGTTGAGGGACGAGCTGTGAATTTTGCCTCAAGGTAAGGCAGGCAAGGTTCTGTGGGTAGATGTGATCTCTTTTATAAGACCAACGGAGTAGATGGGAAAAAAGGTTCTTTGCAAACTTTCAGGCACAAACGCCCTTCTTCAGATATAGGGCAAGTCTGTTGGCGTTTCAAGGTCGAGTGGTCTGCTTGTGGTTTCACCTGCATAAATCCGGAGTGACCCCATCTTCTCGGTGACGTTCCTCAGGAATTACCCTGCCCCAGAGTCAAAAGCAGGCCAGGCTCTTGCAGGCTGTTTTGGGTGGGAGAAAGGAAGAGGCATCTGAGAGGTCAAACCCCATCCTGACTGCAGACTCCTTGGGGCAGTGGCGAGCATAGCGTGGTGTGGCGCATCCTGGTGTGGTGTGGTGTGGCAGGTGTGTCATAGCATGGTGTGGCACAGCACAGCATGGCCTGGGAACAGGCACCACCAAGTCTGGCTCTTAGTCCAGGGAGGACACTTGTCATTCCTGGCTTCTTGTGCGGTTGCGAGCCCCTCCGTGTGCAATCAGTCCCGGGGGAAGCATTCAGTCACACGTGGATTCTTCCTGTCAAATGCCGAAGCACTTTGTGGAATGATAGTAATTATTATAGCACTAAAACAAAGCACCAAAAGCTTATTACTTTGGAGAGATCACTAACTATCTTTGTCTAATTACTTGGCTCCAATTAACATTTTACCACCGATTTCTTCTTCAAGCCATGTTCGTGGAAAACAAAACAAAACCCAACAACAACATGAGAAGGAAAATAGATGGGTGCCGGCAGCATCAGGCCTGAGCCCTGCCTGGGCATGTTAGAAAGAGGGTTGGAGAAATTCCCGGATAAATGTTGATACTCCTGGAAATGAGGCAAATGCTTGCTCAAGGCCAAAGATGAGGACTCGATCTCAGGGTCAAGATTTTCCCTCTGGCGCCCGCGAGTGACTGCAAACATCGGGGGACCTGCAGACGGGCCCTGCCAGCTATGCAGCCGTGCCACGGTCCAGGGTGGTGTCTGGCTCTAGGCTTTAGATATTTGAGCCCTTTAAAAGGAAAGAAGAGGCTCTTAAACCAGAAGGGACAGGCATTTAGGATGACAGCACATGATCTGGCCCCATCACCTTTAAGGGGAGGCTGGGAGAGAAAGGGAGGTGAAGGTCCCCCAGGCTCAGTGTCCCTCCACTAGCTCACGTAAGAAGCTGGTTTCTCAGAAGCAGTTGTGGGTCCAGACTGACCTAGTCATCACCACCCCATGCAGCCATGGGAAGAAATAAACCTTTTCCTAACACTCAAGTCAATGAAGCTGCCCTAAAGTAGGAGCTTTGTATGAAACACCAGGGTTTGGGCCCTAAAAAGATTAGTCCCTGTGACTAATTAACTCCAGTTTGCTCCAGGACGACACAACTTCTTTGTTACCGGAGAGTGGAGCTGGTTGGAAACCAGTCTTCACCCAGTGGTGGCCTTAGGGTTGTAGGGGCCCTGGGCAAGGGAGTCATTTGGGGCCCCTTAGAGGCTTAATTTTGAGGCCCTATAAGCAAGTCGCACATTTGTTGCAATGTTTTGGGGCCCTCTAAATTGTGGGGCAGTTGCCCAATTTGCCCTCCCCTAAGGGCTTCACCTGTGGGCAACTGCAATATTTTTTAAAAGACTGAATAGAACAAATTAAAAAAATCCATCCTGAATTGGAAAGAAAAGTCCAACTCTCTAATTATTGCATAGAACAGAAATGCTGAACTATTTCAGTCAGGGAACCATTGTGCCAAAATATTTTGTGGCTTTCATGTCAAAGCGCTATAAGTTATTAAAGATATTGCATGGATATGGACATAGCATGTATGCATGCAAAGGTAAGGCTAGGTGAACAGTCAAAATGAAATAAAATCCTAGCGTTGGATCAGAGGGAGACGAGGCAGAATAAATGAACGGTGGATTTTGCAACCAAGTGCTAATTTCAGTTTCAATTTTTTTTTGAACTTTTCCCATTGAAATGGATGATGTTGTGAGATTTCTTGATGGAAATGAAAGAGGGTTTTCTGCTGGAGGTTGTTCACCCGGAGACTTAACGCCCAATGATGCAGGTGGCAATGGAGTAGGGAGCCAACCACGGAGACAGGGCTAACACGGGGGAATCTCAGCTCCCGACACTTCAGGAGGGCCAGGGTTTCTCCTCTCGAGTCGCTGTAACATTACACCACAAAATAGGTTTAAAAAAGAGTTTTAAAGCTGAATCAACAGCACAATCATTCTTTAATAATATCAATAACTAATAACGCAGCATTGACGAGACTTCCTGATGGCTCAGACCCCATCTCCGAGGAGGCAGCTCAGCTCAGGCTGGTTTGCAGCATCCGAGGTACCTCTCGGCCCCTGACCCAGGGGTGTCAACCTCACCAGCCCCACAGCCCAGATGAGGGGTATGGAGCTGCTCTACAAGGCAGATCGGGCCCATATGCTGGGTCCAGAGTGCAGCATCAGCACCTCGTGCAGTGCTCGGGGCTGCAGCCAGCACATGCTGCATGTGCATGAGGCCAGTCTGAGCCCCCCGGGCAGCACCGTGGGCTGGATCCGGCCTGCAGGCTGCATCTAAGACTCCCCTGTCATAGCCTGATTCCTGGGGCTGCTATTGGCCTGGCTACCCCATGGGGAAAATTGCCTCCGCTGCCCCATCTGTACTATAGGCATGTTTGCACCAGCAATTATGGTGCCCAGGGGCTCAGCCGTGTCCTATGAGACCCCTTGCAGGGCTGCGAGCAGTGCCCCGGGCATGTGAACAGCTTCTTGCCATCCTCTTCCCCAGGCCTCTGGGTCTGGCTCCTCTCTGTAGCTCTGTAGCCTCTACAATGCACCGGCATTCAACACCTGAACTTTCCTTGGTGACCCCGGGCACGGGGAGACTCGCCCTCCTCAGGGATTTGCATGTTCTGGGATTTTGCTGGTGGCTGAGAGAGCAATCCTGCCTTCCCATGGCCAGCTGCATATGCCCATGAGCCAGAATGACTCTCCACAGGCTAGTCTTTGGCTTCTGGGACTTGCTTCCTCCTTTGCATGCATTATGGATGGAGAGCACTGTGTTTCCAGTCGCGGATGGTAGCATGGGGCTCTCCGGGAAGCCCATGTGTTCACCTCAGCTTCAGGCTCACTTGACTCTACCATATGTTGGGATACCGCTACCGATTGCAAGTGCAGACGGCTTTGCAATCCAAGTGCCTGTTGTGTTGCAGAGGGTCTCAACTCAAGCCCGTGTGTAACATGCCGTGCCAGAAGGGAGGAACCCTCTCGTGCGCCCCAGGATGGAGGTGTGCTGCAGAGACCAGCAAGCGAAGCTGGAGTGAGTTGCATCCCCCGAGCTACATCAGGATTGTGTCCCCACCTGGGCTGGGGGCACTCGGACCTGATCCATCTTCTTCCCTGGCTTGATCTCCAGCCAACCTGATCTCAGGGGAGGTTTTCAAGGCCAGAGCTGAGCATTGACAGGAACAGGATGCCCATGTCTTGCCACCCCCCATCCTGGGCATACCCAGTCTGAGTCCCCTGGTCATTCAGAAAACCTTGTGGTTTGTAGTATAGTAAATGCACAAGGGCCCCCAAACTGCACAAGGAAACTCTTCTCATTTAATCAGTGACAAATACAGCAGGCACATTCCCTGGCGGCCCCGCTCACCATTGTAAGAACAAGTGAGCCGCGTGCCCGGGGCAGATACAAGCAGGAGAGCTCTTGGCTAGCGAATTGCTCATGCCAGATCCGAGCACTACGAAGTGCAACCTAGGAGCCGCGGTAGAAATTTCGGTGGAAGGAAGTTTGCCGGCAGAAATTTTAGGTGCCGGGAACTGGCACTCGGCTCAGCCTGTGCAGATGTAGCGGCAAAACCGGCCAAGTTCTCCTCCGCTTGCTGCCAAGGGGCCCTCGGAAGGGCCAAACCAGACATCCCCCTACAATGCCGAAATTCAGCAGTGCATTTTGCTATGCTTCCTAGAGCTTGCATATTTACATACATTCTATAATTACCATCTGCACAGCCAGAGGCATTTGCTGGAAATGGGCTGATTCCATCTGTTGGTGCAATTTTCTCAGAGGAATTTGCATTGATCACTTTTTTATGCAAAGCTTTTGTATAGATCATTTTCCCCCTTCTTTTTTTCTAAATAGATCTAAATATTTTAAGGGAGGGAAGAGGCTCTGCAAGGGAGGAACAGCGAGCCTGGCAAGTCATCCCTGGTCCCTGGAACAGCCAAACCATGCTGTTTTCCCTCCCATCTATTTCAGCGGAGACCAGAGACTTGCAAGCACGCGCCGGGTGGTCGAAGGTGGCCCATTTCATTTAGTTATTGTTTTGCTTTAGACTTGAGCTGGTAACTCATCCTGAATGCGATGACCCTAAATGAGGGGAAATGGGGTGTGGTAATTAGTCAGTCAGCTGATTATTCTAGATCAGAGATTTCAGACCCTGTACCTGGTGGGACCAGATGGGACTTTTTGCATATTTTTGACAGCTATAATGAACAGGGCAGCATCGTATTGATTAAACGTCTTGGAAATTAACCCAGCCCTCTGGAGCTTTGTTATTTGCTCGAATGGGGCAAAGCCTTGGTCAAGTTGACCCACGCGCAGTTCAGCAGGAGGAAGGAGGGAGAGGGTATGGAGGCTGCTGCAGAGGAAAGGGCGAGAGATGGAGCCTCTACCACTCGCTAGGCCAGCGTGTGCCCCGGTGTGTGTTTATTTATGCCTAATTGCTCGTCTATATGATGCAGTGGAAGCTGCTTCCCCTTCCACTCCTCCTGGTGCATCGCCAGGACAGGCTCAGAGCCGCCCAGCCAGCTGCAACAGCTCAGCCCATGAGCGCTTGTACACATGCCGGTTGCTGGCTGCGCACTTTGAATTGCTCAGCTTGAGCTCTGGGTGCTGGGTTTTCACTGGAGGGGGTGGTACTCAGCCCGTGCTGAACCTCAGGCCTCTCTATGGCATTGCAGGATAATGAAAACCTGGGGAAATCCAAGCTGGCCTGGAGATCTGTGCCTTAGAGGTGAGAAAATGCAATGCTGAAGTGAGAATTGCAAAGCTGCGCTGAGTGAGATCCCGCAAAGGACATCTGAATGAGCAAGGGAAGCATCTTTTGGCAACATAAATAAGAGGGGAAGACAGAAAGAAGCGCTATGCAGTGCGGATGGAGTGGGAATTAAAGGCTCCCTAGGGATGGCCCTAAGACTAGAGGAATACTTCCACCTGGGTTTCCAGTAGCATCAGTGGTATTGACTGGCTGGGCCAAGGCACGGCAGCTAATGGCGGGGACGAGGATACGGACACAGAAATTTCCGCAGCCAAGGTGGAGGCTGAACTGAAAGAGCTGGCTGGGCCCAGGTCAGTGGGACTGAATAATTCCCCTCTCAGGATCCTGAAGAAACTGGGCCACGAAATCACAAGCCTGGCAGCAAGAGCGTTTCATGTCCGCCGTAAAAGGAGTGACGCCGCCTTACAGCAGGATAGCAGATGCAGCGCCAGCGTTAAATGCAGGGGGAAAGGGATCCAGGTAACTACAAGCCCATTAGTCTGACCTCAATAGCGTGCCGGGCTCTGGGACCAATGCTGAAGGAAAGAATACCTAAAGACGGGGAGGGAAATGGAGCACAGGATATAATGAGATTATATCTCGTTTACCAAAGATAGACCATGCCAGACTGCCCTGATATCTTTCTTTGGGGGGCAGAAATAGCTTCTTTTTAGAGAAGAGAAAAGAGTCTATCTGGACTTCAGAAAAGCATCTGATCTGCTGAAGATTGGGGAAATGGTAGCTAACCTGGAGAAGACAGGCTTGCCTAAATGTGGGTCTTGGATCGGATCAGGTTTAGCATTTTCATTAATGACCTAGGCGTGGAAGCAGGGTATGCCACGGGACTGGAAGCATCTCCAGCTCACAGGAGGAGCAGAGTATCACACCAGGAGAGAGAGAGAGAGATAACCTTGCAGCTTGACTAATAGACATGGGATGAGATACAGTAGTACAGCATGCAAAGCTGCGCACTTGGGGACTACCAAGAATTTCGGCTGTAGTTTGGGATCCCTGCAGTTAGAAACAGCAGAGGCTCAAGTGTGACCTAGAGCCACCAATACGATGTGAGTGTGGGAAAGGGAAGGTGATCTGAGGATGTATTGGACACAGCGGGCGCATCTACATGTTCATTAATGCCCCTTAGATACTGCACATTTAGTACTTGTTTAATAAAGTACTAACTAAATGCACAGTCACTAGAATTACTGCGCAGTAGCGCCGGCGCACGGTTATTTTGTGACGTTTACTGCACATTAGCTTAACTAACACTGCTCAGTGGGCTATTAGCACAGTTTTTAACCACCATGCTACTGTGTTATGTTATTAGGCTAATGCGCAGTAAGCGTCTCATGCAGATGCTCCCAGTGTCTCCTGCAGGAATAAGGGAAGAGGAATCAGTACCATTGTACCAGTTCCCAGTCTGACCTTTTCTGGAACAGCATGCACGGATCCTGGACAGCCATGTTTCAAGCAAGATGAATTCAAAGTGCGATTAAGATGACCAGGGGTAATGAGTGCCCAGCAAAAACTGAAGGAGCTGGCCCTGATAAGCCTAGCAAAATGAAGGCTGAGAGAGGACGTGGCTGCCCTGCAACTGGGGAGCTAATGGCAGGGAGGAAAAAGAGCCCTGCACCCCCATTTATTCTCATGCCAGCTTCGCCTCTGTGTTTCACTTGGCTGGCGGCAGCTTAGGAAGGGCAGCTGGAAGCTGGTTGACTACCAGAGCAGTAAGAGCATCCCAAGAGGTGTAATGGGGGCAAGAAACGGAGCTGTATTTTGCACGGCGCTGGCATTTGCTGGTGTAGACGCCTGCAGCAATAGGGGAGGGGCTCAGGGACTCTGGAGGTCCCTATTCTGAGCAGGAGAGGGTGGCTGCATGCAGATGCCCATTCATGGTTTCTGCAGATAATCCACTTATCTATGGGGCTCATTAGAAACTGGCCGTGCAAGTGCGCGGTCTCTGTTACAAAAGGCGAGAGAAGCACGGGTGTGAAAGGGAGCGCGGGGTACCAGTTCGAAGAGAGGGGAGAAGGCGCGGTGGGATCTCCCTTGCAGCTAAACAGGGAAGTTGCACGATGCCCTCCCTGCTTCGCCCCTGGGGATGCACCAACACTTCAGCACAACCTGGGGCAGAGATCCCAGGCTGCACCATCGACTGTCCCTGAGAAATATCCCAGGGACTTCCAGCAGCTCTGCTAACACACGACAGGCAACGATGCTCCCTGGAGCAGATGCCAGGTTCATATATTGCACGTGCACATCTGCACGCCCCTGTCCACCGAGAGACGAGGTGTGGGTCTTTCGTATGCTCTCAATGACTGAGCAGCCCAGGTCCTGGTGACCTTTGGAAAGTTGCTTGACTTTTCCTAAGTCCTTACAACTCTTCTGAACATCTGTCTTAGAGCTAGTGAGGTGCCGAGCCCCAGCTCCCCTCCACTCACCAAACAGAGGGCTCGCGAATGTCTGAGCCAAGGCCACACACCGAGCAGGGACTGGTGCCAACATCTTGTGCCTGGCAGCCCCGAGCGCTGTCCTCGGGGGAGTCACTCCCATAGCAATGCACCAGGATGGATGTCACCTTGGAGATTTCCAGACACGGCTTGGATGTACATATGGGGAGCGCACAGGAAAGGGGAAGATTTGGTGACCAGATTTCACCAAGATTTCCCGAGGGAGGTGAGCTGGGCAGAAGGGTTTGTGGAAGGGGAGCCTGGCACCTAGCCCATCTAGGTGATGGGCTCTCCCAGAAAGACCCACTTGTCTTTGCGCTGGATCCCTGGAGCAGGGGCGTAGATTTATTTCTCGGGGGGGCTCGGCTCCCACTGCCCAAAAGGTTGGGCTTTCGGCCATGAGAAGAAATTCTGAAAAAGTCCCGTAAATAAATAAAAAAATAACACCCATGCCCTGCAGAACTACATCTACATCTACATCATTGTGTATAGATGAAGTAATGAAATGAAATACACTAATATAATAATCTGGATAGATAGACAGATACCTACACACACGTATATCTATCTATCTATAGAGAGAGAGAGAGATTTATTTCTATTTATATTCAAGTTCTCCAAGGGAGGCCTCTCGCTGGTGTTATTTCCATCAGCAGGCATGTTAGACTTGCTAATTGTGGCAGATAAAACTGACTCCCTGCAACCTGCAAGTGCCCATCAAGGAGGGAGAGAAATAAATAAATAAAAGTTGCCATTGTGCTGTAAACAGTTATCAGGAAGGAGCAGAGAAAATGAAGTGAACTCTTCCAATGCATCATGGAATATTACTGTATTTCATTTACTGTGGCACCAATTAGATGAGAGCTGGTTCTATTAACGTGCACCCTTGCAGATCCATGCTAAATTAACTACTAGATCTTCACTACAGCAGTAAAACGATTGATTTCTCCCCTTAATCAGTTTATTTCATTAGTTATACATTTATTTTTACATGCATTTTGCCAAGCTGCAGTGAAATGACCTATCAAGGTATGTGACATCACAGAGTGATTTGAATATTAACCAAATAGCTATTACAGCAGTGGCAGTGCTTAAAGATCATATGTAAATCAAATGTCAGGGGATAAAATTGCTGCGAGAGCTGTCAGAAAACAATTTAGAAGTGGTTAAAGGGACAGCTCACGGCTATGTGAATTGTGAACTTTGGGAATGAAAAATCTCATTGCCTTTGCTTTGGCTCCTGTGTTTCCAGAAGAGAGAGGGGAAAAAATGAAATAAAGTTTTCCCTGTGCTGGACTTTTCTATTTTGTTAAGTTAATTGCACGGTTTTGAAAGCTCTTCCTTTATATTTAACACCCAGTTACCAAGCAGCGGTTGTAACTTTAAGGCTGAGCTGGTTGCAGAATAATTTCCATACCTGACCCAGGGAGCCGAAGTATGTTAAATATAAATAGCTGTGAATAGTGAGAGGCAAAAATGGCTTATGCCGGGCCTGTAATTATGGGAAATGTACTCCCAAGGGGAGGAAAGAAGAATGATGATGTCTAATGACATGTTCTTAGTGTTGTGTATTTTAGGCAGGAGTGCCAATTGTTTTCCTTTCTCTTTCTACCTCCGTTGCCATTACCCGGTGACTCTCGGTGGTGATTTACTGCTGGCCGCTAGCACTGGAGCGCGCCGAGCCCTGTGCATCGTGTGAGCACCCCCTCCCACCACCGGGCAGGTCCAGGGGGGCATTTGGACCTGCCTGCCACAACCCGGACTCGGTCTCGTTGGCCCGTCGTGGGGCCGTAAAGCTGAGAGCGAGAAACGCTGCAGTACTGATGCCCAGTCAGCCACGAGCAAGGGGCACGGGTCAGGGGTGCAGGCTGGTCGCATCGAGCTGGGCACTTTTCTCCGGTGGTGGGGAGCCTCCTGGCTACCTGCCGACCCCAAAACGGACACCTTCCCACGGCTTCTCTCCCTTTCTCAGCATCCCCAGATTGCAGGGGCAAAGCATGGGCTGCCGTGCAAGAGGAAAGCTCCCCCCGGGAGGGGGACCATCATGGGGCCTGTACCCTGACTGCTTGGCTTTAAAAATTAAGCACTTTCTCTTTCCACGTCCATGCAGCCCTGTGCTCGCCAAGGCCAGGCAGGAGCGTACCTGACCCAGACCTCTAAAGCGGCTGAGGCTTGGGGGCATGAACCCCATGCAAACGTCTGGGGGTCAGGCTCCCCTGCTCATTCCCCCAAGCAGAGACCTGGGACGGGCCACCATGCCCTGGATATCAAGTTAGATCCGAACAGCGGGAGAAACCCACCCCTGCCTTTCTCGGAGCTACTGTCTGGCACAAAAGCCAATCCGTCCTGCTCGCCGCCCGGCTGTAACACGGCGCAGTTTGACCTTGGGTGACTACAGTAACCTTAAGTGCACGGTAATATACTTGCAGTCACTGTTCAATGCTCAGGGGAATGTTTTAAGGCCCTTGGCTGGAGTGAATATTTTTATGCCGGCTATAATTTCTTTTAAGACCTTCGCAGGCAGCCTTCGCAATGCCCTTCTTTCCTGCTGCCTCCGGCCGGGCAGAGGTCTCACTTCTCCTGGAGGGGCTTCATCCCTCTCCCCTCCTCGAGTCCCACCAGGTGCTGACGCCGGGGAGATGCTTGCCGTGTGCATGTCCTCGTTCACCGGTGGCTGCAGCACATCCCTCCCTGGGAGCATCCTCTGCGGCGTGCATGGCTAACGGGGGTGCACCAACCCCAGCACGTCTGTTTTCCCCTGACTGGGGAGCTCTGCGGAGGCAGGATGGGGAGAGGTGACAGTGAGAGATGGCAGAGGAGGGGTGCTTCTCTGGGCACCGTGTCCTCTTTGTATGCATGGGGCCGGCAGCCCTCCCAGAAGAGGCGAATAAAGTCTCAGTAGTTAAAAGCCCGGTTCCCTGGTCGCCAAATCCTGCTCCCTCCTGCCTCAGGGAGGATGTCCCTGCCCGGGATCATCTATGACCCTCTGGGGGCAGCTGGAGGGGCACGTGGGTGCTGGCTGGCTCGCTGAGCTGGGCTTCCTGCCACCCGGTGAGCTGCAGGGAGGGTTTAGGTGTCATGGCACGGTGCCCGGCTCCCGTCATGCTGGCTGCTGGCACTCCCCGGGGGTCCGGCCGTCTCTCTGCGGGCCGGAGGGCTGGCTGGCTGCGCTCCCCTGCCTGCTTGCTAGCACCTATGGGCTGGTGGCTGGCACGTCCCAACACGCCGTCTGCCAGGCCGACTTGCCACCGACATGCTCCTGGCACCGGCGAGCAGATGGGCCGGCTGGCTGGGTGTCTCCCCGGAGGCTGCCAGCTGCCATCTCGGGGCTGGCGTCTGGCACCTCTGGGCTGACGAGATGACTTCCCACGGACGTGTGGCTGGCACCAGCGGGGTGACAAGCTGGCTTCCCTCCGTGTCTCCGGACAGAGGGGTTGGCTGCCTGAGTCCCCGCAGGCTGCCAGCTGGCACCGCTGGATGCAGCCGGCCCCCGGGCTGGCTGCGACAGAGGTTGCTACCTGCCATGGCCAAGCCCAACTCTGCTCTCCTGGCAGCAGTGGGGTTTGTAAGGGCTCCCGTGAGCTGGGGGCTTCGTGGGTTATGGGGAAAAAGCACAGGGCCCTGGCAGGAAGATGCTCAGCCGGCCGTGCCTCTGCACTGCTAGGGGCCCTCGCGCCGCACCCCCGCGAGCACACACATGCAAAGGCACGTGCGGGTGCAGGATAGACTCAGCCAGGGCTCTTCGCTTCCAGCCCGCCGGCTCCTTTCCACCCCGGCCCCCATCACGCCTACCTCCATGCAGCTCAGCACTGATGCAATGCAATGCAATATCATTATATAGGATCCAGGGTGCACCGGCCTCCCCCATCCATTCCTACCCAGGTCCACAGCCTGCCGAGGCTCCCCAGCCCCAGCCCCAGCCCCAGCCCACCTCTGGAGCCCATTTGAGCAGAGATTACATTCAACTCAGCTAAGCCAAACAAACGTTCACGGGAGAGAAGCCTAAGAAACCCCCCAAACTGATTTTCATGTGCGAACCGAGCAGAGCGCGATTTGCAGTTCAATTCCCGAAAGGGGCGGATTTGCCCAGAACCCCTGCTTAGATTTTATTTTAAGTAAATCCGGTAAAAATCCATCTGAAGGAGACGCTAACTCCATCCCTCAGATCCCAGCACACTGTCGCTGGGAACATGTGTTCGGGTCTTATATAATGAAAAGATGTAGTGTTTCCTCGTGTTGCCATATGTTTTTGCATTTATCGGTGCACTTGCTATAACCCTGTCTACGGTGTGTGTGTCGACAATGCTATCTGTGTCAGTATTAGAATACATCGAGCGAGTATCATTCATGCAAAAAATGAGCCTAAAATCTCCCCGAAGAGTGGAATATAATAGAAGAGGATTGTATCATTTAAAAAACTTTGCATCATATTACACAGGCAAAAAAAAGATAATAGATGCTATAGTGGTGGGAGCAACTGCAGGAGGGTGTTAACCCCTTGGTAGCCACTGCCGGGTCTTTACAACCCCGGCTTGTCTCAGCCATGGGAAACAGGGTCTCTTAGCTCTCCTGTGGCCGGTCTCCCGTGTTTCAAGCAGGGGCCTGTCTGTCTGTCTGTCTGTGGGGACCTGGAGGAGCTCCTCTTTCTTCCCCTGTGTCCTGTCCACACCATCAGGACAGCCAGGTCGTACCTGGGAGCTGGGGTGCATGGATGGCTCGTGTGCATGTGCACGGAGATGTGTGCAAGAGGATGCTCTCCTCTCTCCAGGAGCAGAGAGAGGGTGTTAGCAAAAGGCCTCCATGGTGTTTGGCCGACTTGGAGTCAGAGACAGCTCCGGGTGCTCCTGGCAGAGGAGGACTCTTCCCCCCTTCCCCTGCCCCAAGGGCAGCCAGGCCCGGGACAACCCACGGGAGCTGGGGACAAACATCCCCTCTGCACGCTAAATCTCAGTGCAGCAAAGCACTGCAGCACATTAACCCTGGTGACAGGACCCCCGCATGCATGCAGGGCTTTAGGAGCCTGAAGCCTAGGATGACTGCAGCCTCCTCAAGCTGGACCGGGGCAATTACAGGCTTTGAGGATGCTCTCAGCCTGAGCGTAAGGCCCTCACCTTCCCTCCCTGCCTTTAATTCTTGCCTGTAGGATACCTGACAGCTGACCTGAGCGCTGCCACGGCCCAGTCAGGGCCAGCATAAGAAAGGAATTTTTTTTTTCCCCTCTCCGAACTGTATCTGTTCCCACATCATGTATAAAACATTCACAGAAACCACTTACTCCTCATGTATTTTTTATGAGTCCGATCCGAAGTTAAAATATATAAACATAAAAATATCAAGAAGTACTTTAGGAAAAAAAAAGTTGTTTCATAAAATATCAAGAGACCAATTTAAAACCTTGGCGCAGCTCTCAGCTGCCAGCGCGGCCCTGCCTGACGGTGAGACGTACGGGGGGATTTCTCTCGTCGACAGGGGACACTTTCCATCACTTATCCAGCCTCTGCCTCTGGCACTCTGGCAGGCTGAGGCTTTTGCACATGAGAAATAAACCCAATTGTTGTCTTTAATCCAGGGAATAAATTTTTGTAATGTGCCGGAACAACGGTGGGAAGTTTCCTCTCCTGGGGTGTGTCTACATGTGCATTTTAAGCATGCCTAAATTTAATGTGCATTAGCTTAATGCACATTAAGAAGGTTTAGGCAGGCATCTACAGGTATTAAAGCACATTAATGCTGTGTAGGGACTGACGAGGAACTAAAGTTAGTCCCAAGTCAGTCGATACACACAGCGTTAATGCGCTTTAACATATATGTTCGGTAATGCTCTTTAACTATTCAGGCCTAATTTGATACCTTTATTTGCAGAATGAGAATAGCCTGCATTCGCCATTATTAATGTGCATTAAGGGTGCACGTATGTAGACACGTGCCCATAACATGCATTAACTTAAGCTAATGCGCATTACAGGGTCAAGTGTAGCTGCGCCCCCGGAGACCAGGCTGAAAGCAGTTGTGTGCTGGCTGAGGGGGGCTAAGCAAGTCAAACCAGCAGCTTTTCAGCAGTGGCTTCTCCACGGGTAATGGGGGAGAATTTACAAGTGCCTGGAGATTTATTTTTCCCTTTTCAAGGACGTGCCTCCTTGAAGCCTTTTTCGCGAGAGGAGCATTTGAAGCTCTCTGAGCATTGCCTGAGGTCGCTCGCCAAGGAGCCCATCCTGTGCTGAGCCGGGCAGTCGGGGGGAGACGGGAGCAGGGGGCAGTGTCCAACTCAACAATGAGCTCCCAAGTCTGATGGGGAGGCTGCACAGGCCCTGCCTCTTGCTACGGGCTCTGTGCTCCCTCGGGGAAGCTGAGAGGAGCAGAGGTCCCGATTCGGGGCTTAATTTTCACCAAGTGCTAAAATCCCAGCAAGTTTTCATTTCCACCTGGGAGCAATTTTACAATCTTTGCATTCTCCTATGCCTGAAGAAGGGCGAGTGTGCACGAAAGCTTGCAAATAAAGACTTTTTTTTTTGGAAATATCTAGTTGGTCCAATGAAAGATATCACCTCTACCATTTCCAGTTCTGAGTCCTCTTGCCTGTCGACCAGTATGGCTACAACCTGTATCCCTGAAATCCCAGGGGATTATTCTCCTGCTTCATATCAAGCACCTACCACATGGTGCAGAGCTGGGGCCAAACTGCTCAGTGCACAAGGGACTGGGAAAATCAGTTGTGTTAAGAAACTCCCCCAGGATGATGCTGCATTTCCGCCAGAGCATGAGACGCCCGCTCAGTTCCACCCATCGTATGCTTTAGCATCCAGGCAGCCCCTCGTGTCCCAGGCAAGCCTGACTGCAGGTGAAGGAGGTGTAGAGAAACCACTGGAGAAACTTTGAGTGCTTGATTTCACTGTTACCTCTTCACAATCAGTTTAACATCTTAAAATAACTCCACAAACACTGCCGGTTTCCAGAAACCAGGCCAGCATTTCTTCTTGAAACCCCTGGTAAAAAAAGTTAACGTTTTGGTTTTTCTCTCTCTCCTCTCGCCGTGGTCCTTAGCAACAGACTTTGGAGAAGGAAGCGGGGAAACAACTATATTTAGCCTCCACCGTGGCGCCGGGTGGGAATTCGGCACGCGCTCGTCCCCTGCACGCTCCTGACTCCTGTGTTTTGGATTTTGCACTTTCTCCTGTTTCATAGAAAAAACTCTGTGCACTTTTCACGGGAGTGACACCCGCCACGTCCAGGCATTGGCTGGGTGCCGGGCAGGAGGGGACACAGCTTAGGACCACTTCGAAGACTCTTTAAAGCTGTATATTATGGAAATATTGCTCGGCCAAAATCACAGGCCCGAGCACTTGAAAGGTTTTTCCTTTCCCTGTGCCCTCTGTCCTGTTGTCATCGCAGCCTCCCTGGGAAAAGCTGCGTGCTCTTTTCCTCCTAGGGCAATTTTAGTGGGAACCCCTGAGACACAATCCTGGCTCATGTGGGTAAAAATTGCTACTTCTGTTAATTTTGCCTCTAAGCATTATTAGTTAAATATTGTTTCTTTAAAAAATGTATTTAATTTAAACTAAAATGCTGGAAATTTCCTTTCGAGTGTACTTTTTTCAAGCACATGAATATTAATGCCTTTCTCAGAGAGATCTACTTGAAAAAAACAAGAATAAATTAAATACCTACAGATTTTTCTAATTCCTCTTTTTGGTGACATGCCGTCATTACATCAAATTACTGAGATGTGCTCCCATTTTTGTGTGTGTGTGAAAATTATGGAATATAAAGTATATGTAAATGCAGCAAAAGGCTGTGAAGAAAGAACAGGGACAGAAGAAGCATTAGGTATTCAGCCGGCGTCGTCGTGAGCCAATTAATCAAGCAGTGGCGAGGAAAGATGCAGAAACGATGAGTTCGCCCTTCATGTTGATGAGGCCGGTCCAGGGCAAATGCTGCTGCACCTGAGCTCATAGTTAGGCATGCAGAAAGGAATCATGGGAATATCTTCACGCCTTTGTCTTTCTCGTGAAGGATGGAAAATGTCAAGCTGTTGTTTGGCTGCATGTGGGAGACTCGCTGAGAATTCACAGTCTGGTGAAGCAGGGTTTTAACTCTTTATGGACTCTCTCTGTGGCACATCTGCACTGAGCGCTCGCCGGCGCGCCCCGGCTGGGCGGGATGACGGCCGGCTGGTCCTTCCGAGGGCTCGGGAAGGGAGTGGCGTGTCTTGCTCCCAACGGAGAGTGAGTCTCCCGTGTCTCTCCCCTCCAGCCCCTCGCAATGCAGAGGAGAGAAGAGGAGCACCTCCATTGCAAGCATCCTCTTCTCTCTGCTTGCAGTCGCTGGCCTCCTCCTGCCCCTTAGCCCTCGGGAGTGACCGTGCTTTCTCTCTGGACCGGGGCCTGGCTGCTTTGTCTTGTTGCAGGTCTCCTTTGTGCCCGGGCCGGGGCTGGGGAGGACACTGGATCGCTCTTTTAACAAAAGTGCGGAGCCAAGCATTGCTGGCTGGGTGCGCACAGGGGGGACGGGCTCCTCCGGGACCTCCCACCCCCTTAATGGCATGCCAAGACGCACCGTACTTTGCTCGCTCTGCCCTGGCGACCCCGGAGAAGCGGGCACTGAAACAAAGGCGAATGCCCAGGAGCAGGCAGTACGCGGTGTGTGTCCGTGTGTGCAGAGTCCCTTCGGCCTCAGGGCCCGTCTGTTCCCCTGAGTTCAGCACGGCCCATTTCGGATGAGGGGTGCAGCGGTGCTCTCATGGGGTCCTGGCACCCCAGCTCTCCATGGCGAGGTGCGACGAGGTGGGAGGCATCGCAAGGCGCAGCTGGACCACATGTCACTAGCAAGCGCCTGAGAGCCAGCCCCAATCTCGAGCCCCCCCACTCACTACGATGCCTCACGGGACATCGCTCCAACCTGAACCAGCATTTCTAACCCAGCAGGTCAAGAGAGCACCAGAGGCAGGGGCAGGAAGCTGAATCTGCACTAAGTCAGACTCGTATTAGGGTGTAAATCAGGAACAGAGAGAGTTCCCCACCTGTGGGGGTGTTTCGCTCTCATGGTCAAGACAGGATGCCATTAAAAATCTGCTTTCCCCACGCCCTGGACACT
Source organism: Gavialis gangeticus (assembly GCF_001723915.1). Lineage (NCBI taxonomy): Eukaryota > Metazoa > Chordata > Crocodylia > Gavialidae > Gavialis > Gavialis gangeticus. Next base: position 33,906,437 of record NW_017729001.1, on the reverse strand, counting down.
GCTGGCCCGTAGCGCACGGCACATATGTGGGCATGCGCCTGTCATGTATGTCTACACAGCGCCCGTCGCGCGCAGGTGAGCTGAGCTATGCGCAGGTGATGCATGCGTCCGTGGCAGCTGCGTGCGTGGATGCGAATGAGGAGGCAGGCGCCTACTCCTGCCCCCACCATTTAAATCAAAACGCTCTCCAGAGTCCCCGTCCCAGGGGAAATTGCTCCAACGCAGGAGAAAAATGCATTTGAGCCACAGTGCAAAGCCTGAAGGGCTGGGTTTCATTTGAGAAGGAAAAAAGAACTGGGGGGTTGAAATATTGCCATGCAACTTTCTGAACTGGATGCAGGAAGCCAGCTGCAAGGACCCCCTAAGCGCCCTGCGGTCTCTCTCCAGAGGCTCTCGGGAGAGGCCTCAGCATCCCGCCAAGATCCCCGCCATCCCTAATCCTCTCTGGGTATGCCGCACTGAGCTGAGGCACCCCTTGGAAACACAAGCATCCTCTCTAGAAAGTGGCTTTCCAGGGCTGCGGGGGGAACGGCCCTGAGCTGGGGGCTCTTCTTGAGTCCGTTCAAGGTTTTCTACACGTCCACCCTCCTCCCACTTGCCTCCTCTGGGAGAGGCCCTCCTGATCCTTGGCAATCTCTTCATACAAGAGCTCTTCCAGCCTCTCGAGCGTTCGGGATGTGCTCCCCCAAGCGCCGCTGCTTCAGCCGGACGCTCGTCAAGGGGGGGCACGTGCGCTGCATGCGCTATTTGGATGAACGCGCACCACTGATCTGTGTAGAGGCTTTATCGTATTTTCCTCCTTCCATTCCCTGGGCATCCTGTTTGAAGGATGACGGTGAGGTCTCTGCCCTGCCGCCCCCTGAGCTGGCCCGGGGTTATCGATGAGCCGTGGGGTGTCCAAGGTCTCTATTTCCACCCCCTCCAACATACACTGCTTTGCACGGATGGATGCTGACACTTTATTTGCAGGCATCTTGCGCTTCTGCTCGGCTTGGCCGGCTCCCTCTAAAGTTCGTCACTGTTTTCTCTGGTCCTGCCTCTCCTAAATGACTTTGTGTTATCTGGGAGGCAGGGATTTTTGTGGGTGATATCTTGTCCCAAGCCAACTGCAATAAAGTCAAGCCAGCGTTCGAGTGCAAGAAGGCCTTCAGCATCAGGTCTGAGGGAAGGGGTTTGCTGCCTCACTGCAGCCCTTGCTCCTTTCTGGACCGTGACGCGTCGCAGCCTCTTGAGGCAAGGCTGGGGCTGCCCTTTGCTTCGGTCTGGCTGAACTGTGAGATGCTGCTCGGTGCCTGCAAAGGGCTATTTCTCATCTTGGCCCCACGAAGGTGGAGTTGCAAGGACTCCCGTAAGGGGAGAGGCTTCCACATATGAAAGGAGTCGTGAGTCTGCGGGAAAGATGATGGTCCTGCCGCCCCGAAGCCCAGCAGCATGTTTCCCTGTTGCAGCGACTCCTTGCATGAGTTGGCCTCACTTTCTCTTGCCCGTTGCCTTCCCTCTCCCATTGCGAAGGACCGCACTATAACATGAGCAGAGAGACCCATGTCTCATGGAAGAGCACGCTCGGGGCAGTTTGGAGGTCAAGAAACACGGACGCTCACTTTGCCTTCTTGGGTACTTCTTGCAAACCCTTTGCTGGCTACATCTGCGCTGGCTGAATGCACGGAAAAGCTGCAGCGCTTGCCGTGCCAAGACGTCCCGTTCAGCCTGGCTCTTCTCATCGCCTCTCCAAGGCCAGGAGGAGCTGGGAGCTGACCTGAGCCTGGTTTAAATCAGCTCATGTCCATCCCTGTTCCCCTCGAAACAGAAGTTGTTGCCTTGGACTTTTCTCTTTCAACCCTTGTGTGGAGGGTTTGGCTTTCTCCACATCTGTCTGCCCCAATGCATGCTCGCACTGCCCGCGCTGTTCTCCCTGGGTTTCCTGCAAGACCCCAGCATCCTCAGCATGGTCTAATTCAGCTCAGTGGCCAGCAGCTTGCTCGCTCTTTCCCTTTCAAGGTCTCGGCAGTTTCTGTCAGTGAGGAAGCAAAGCATTTTGGTGAAATAGCACTTCCTTGATTTACTCCAAAGCCTTGATCTTGATCTCATCCATCTCCTTGTCAGGCTTGCAATTTGCTGACATATTCCTGTAGCGACGCCGCGGCTTTGTCACCCTGCGTCTTATCTGGGTCGTCATCTTCTTGCTGTCCCTGAGCCGGAGAAGCCGCCTCCGTTTCTGCCAAACCGTGGGCCTGCTCTGTTGCAGTCCCGCTCCTCGGGGCCGTGCCTTTCCTGTCGCGCGCAGCAGACAACGAGAGGGGGGATGCTCGGTTTCTCTGGGCGAGCCAGGCAGGGGCTTCGGCACCGTGAGCCCAAGCGATGGGTCTGGAGAGCCGGGGGCAAGAGCAGCTAGCTGGTGCGGTGCCTTGCAACCCAGCCGGTCTTGCAGGGAAACCGTCCTTGCCTTGGCCCGGGGTAGCCCCACCACACATTTCATGTGCAATGGGAGAGCCAATGGGTGAGCCCCCCAAGAGTGACCGGGCACAGGGGGCTTTGCATCACAGGGAGAAGCAAGTCCTTGCTCTTCATTAGCTATAATGAAGAGTGCAGTCATCATTAGCACCAGGCAGCTACAGATTGCAAGGGGGCACTTCAAGCATTGCCTGGGAAAAGCAAAAGGCCGGCTTGCCCTTGCCTGCCCTCCCTTCCTCCTGGCATAAACCGCTGCACCGCGCGCCCCGTGCACGCTGCTCAGGCGGGCGTTCAGAGAGGCGCAGTCCTGTCCGTGGGACTTGGAAAGGGTCCTTTTGTAAAATAAGTTGAGCAGAAAAGCAAGGGACGAGATCCACTGAGATCCCAAGGCTCCAGGAGAGGACTGGGGACATCCAGCACTGGGAGCAGCAAACCCGGGGCCATCGGAGAGTAAAGGGCCCCCCCCCAGCAGCTGGCAGTTCGAACCCACGGCCCGCAGCGGTCACTCGTGGCACCGGAGAAACACCTGCGGGAGCTCGCAGGAGACGCCCCAGGGAACCTGGTTTTCACAGGGCGAGTGCTCGGCCAGTTGTGAAATTCGGGTCCACCGTCAGGCCCCATCAGCACATCAGAGCTGCCACGGACTGGGCTGGACCCTGGGTCCGTCTTGCCCCGTCTCCTGTCACGGGGCAGAGAGCGGAGGCTGGAAGGAGGAGGGCTCTTCCCCATTCCTCTCTCCCTGGCATTCAAGTCTGGGCAGCTGAGGTGCAGAGGCCGTGCTCAACAGCCCCTGCCCTCCAGAAACCAGTCCGATCCCTCTGGGCATCCCAAAGCTCCCTGCCAACGGGTGGGCGTAAAGGGTGACAAAGTCTGGGGGAGGCATCGACGCCCCCTCCAAGCCCCGTGAGCTGGCTGGCAGGAGGCAGCCGAGTGTCAAACCCGCTCCCTGCCTGCTCTCTCCCCCGGCTCTGATTGTATTTAACATCTCATTTGGTTTGCTGTGCTCAGGCCTCACCGGCGCCACCGAGAGAGCTGACATCCTTTCTCGCAGTGACGGATGGTGCCGTGGAGCTGGCGGCTCCACCGGGCTGCAGTGGGGGACGATGGTGCCTCGTGGGGAAGATGCCCCGGCCCCGCTTCCCCTGGACTGCGTCCGCCAGGACCGTGCAGAGCCGGACCAACTTGAGTGTCCACAAATACCGCTGCTCCGAGCTCGCAATAAAATGGAGCTGCTCTTTCGCTCCTCGCCATGCTCAGAGCCGACCGAGGGGGACGCGCCAGGCGGGGTGGAGCTGAGCTGCCACGGCAGAAGATGCCCAGCTGCACAGAGAGAAGATGCCCCCGCATTTGCAGGCGGTGCTCGGTCTGCGAGGCCGGCGAGTTAGCAAGGCCAGGCTTTGCGACCAGGCTGCACTCCAGCATGAAGCCGTGAGCCAGCCTTGCAGCTGGGACGCAAGCACCCCCAGCCCGTGCCACGCGCGTGCATTCACACTTGCAGAGCAGCTCTCGTGCCGGGCCCGGACGTCTTGACCGGACGCCAGGCCAGGGAGCGGCGTTCTGCCCAGCCACATTTCCTTTCCGTGCTAACGTGGACACGTTTGCAGCGTTTCCACGTCTCCCCTAGTAAAGACGGGGAGAGAAAAGCAAGGGCCATGTGCAATCCCGGAGAATGCCAACCAAGCGGGAGTCCCCGTCGCCAGGAGCAGCCTGTGCTCGGATTGCGGCATAATTCATTTCACAATGTATAAGAAAAGTTGAGTTATTGGGAGATGTGACATTTATTTAGTTACATATCTCCTGTGGGAGGTTTCTGGGGCCATTAATGTAGTGTATTTGCATGGCTAGTTTACATGCCTTTGCTTGTTATTGCTGTCTATATTCCATGCACCTCACACTCAATTTCAATTCAAAGTTTGGCAGTCGAGGTGTCATGGCTAAAAAATGGAATGGCCTCCCTCAGAAATGAAATAATTTTGTTGTTCAGTTCCGAGCGATTTTGTAATTTCATGCTTGTGTATGATAATTTTATGCTGTCCTGCTCCACGTAACTCAGCTCTGCCAAACCCTGACAGGTGATAAATACAATCTTTTCCGCCCGGCGTGCGACAGGCCAGGATGAGGGAGACGGGGAAAAAAGTGCCGATTTCACATCTGAGGTCTTAGCACAACTGGAGCGACCGCCGGCCCATTCTTTCATAATTTCACGCCTCGATTCAGGCAGGCGTGCGCTCTCCGTTGAGGCTGAAGGACCCAAGGGTCAAGGAAACTGTCCTGGAAATAGAATGATGCTGGATGGGAGCCAAGCAATGTTGTGCGTGAAGGGAGAAAGTTATGACTTTGGCGTGTCCCTTCCCGCAGCCTCCTGGACGTGCGGCGTGATTTAGAGCGCAGCCGCTCTCTAATGGAGTTCAATGGAATCGTAACCTTTTGGAGAAATTATTTTTACAAATCTGTTAAACATTTGAAAGACAGCGATTTCCAATAAAAGAATATGAGGCCTTAACATTTATCACCAGGCTACGGGTTTTATAACAGTTACTTCATATTGTTCTTGTAAAAAATGTTTCTCCTCCTGAGAGCAGATGAGTCCAAAGACTATTAAGGAAATGCCAGAGGTACAGAGGGGGGATATAATGGCTGCCAGTAAAATGAAAGCAGAAGCAAACCATTTAAATTACATTCGAGTGGTGATGAGAATCCTCCTTCCAACCGCCAGCCTGGCAGGCTGAACGCCCCTGGTAGTGCCCGCTCCCCCGGGGGCCGGCGGGGTCGTATCCTGCTGCGCGGGGCGGCTAGAACAGAACGTACGAGACTGGCGCCAGGGCCCGGAGCCGGCGGAGCCGGCGTGCAGCCCGCTGGCGTGGCTCTGGCGGGATCGTGCAACACCGGCTCGGCCAGTCCCCCGCTCCAAGCAGGACCGGCCCCAACTGCATCATCCCAGACAGGGCTTTGTCGAGCCAGGACTTAAAAACCTCCAAGGGTGGAGACTGCACCACCTCTGAGCGGCCTGTCCCAGTGCTTCACCACCCTCCTCGTGAAAAAGCTTTTCCAACCTCAACTTCCCTTGCTGCAGCCTGAGCCCATTGCTCCTTGTCCTGCCATCTGCCCCCACTGAGACCAGTCCAGCTCCATCCTCTGTGCAGCCCCCCTGCAGGGAGGTGAAGACTGCTATTCAATCCCCCTCGGTCTTCTCTTCTGCAGACACAATCAGCCCATT
>NW_017729001.1:33883610-33895769 GCF_001723915.1 Gavialis gangeticus | reverse complement strand
AGCTCCCTCAGCCTCTCCTCACCAGTCCTGTCCCCCAGCCCCCAACCATTTTCATTGCCCTCCGCTGGACTCTCTCCAATGTGTCCACATCCTTTCTGTGGGGGGGGGGGCACAGCTGGACACAGGACTCCAGATGTGGCCTCCCCGGTGATGAATAGAGGGGAAGAATCACGTCCCTCAATCTGCCGGCAACGCTCCTACCGATCAAGCCCAGGATGCCATTAGCCTTCCTGGCACCAAGGGCACACTGCCGGCTCCTGTTTACCTTCTTGTCCCCTGTCCCCCCAGGTCCTTTCTGCAGAGCTGCTGCCCAGCCTGCACCAGTGCAGGGGATCGCTCCCTCCTAACTGCAGGACTTTGCACTTGTCCTTGTTGAACCTCATGCGATTAACATTTTTTTAAAAGTGCATTCATCTGAAGAAATACCAGTCTTATTAACATTTGAAAAAATGTAATTTCACCGAGTCCTAAATTCTTAACAAGCCTCTAATGGTTTTCCAGCCTGGTAGGGAAAAGGACACTTTGCCTAGGTTTTAAATGACACCCTTCAAAAGAGCACTGATCGGGGTGTATCTGTGAGCGGGCTGCCCAGCCAGCCCCGCAGCTCAAGGTGGAAGAGCAAAGAGTCTGAAGCAAACCCAGATTTCTGACCTCCCTTGCCAGGCTCACCATCAAAAAGCCTACTAAATAAAGTCAAACTTTTTACAAATGTTTCCTAACAGGTTCTCGTCTAATTAACCTTAGCGTCTCCTCTAACCCACACATTGCCTTGTTTGCCCTGCTCCAGCTTGAAGGCGGTCTGGAGGCTGGGCTGGGGATGGGGTTGTTGGTTGGGGTGGTTCAGGGCAAGCCCTTGGCTATGAAGGTAGCTGCTTTCCTTGTATTAGAGCCCGCACCTGTGGGGGGATTGGACCAGGTGGCCTCGCAGGTCCCTCCCAGACCCCTGGGCAGTGGCACAGCAGAGCCAGGCTGCTGTCTGGGGAGCTGGGGGGTAAAATCCAGGAGGGGGCTGAGAGCAATGGGTCACCGCTGAGCCCCTTGGCCAGGGCCTGGGCTGCAGGGGGATGGGAAGCTGGGGCAAGGCAGGGCATGAGGCACACAGAGCAAGCAGGGAAGGGGCCTGGGGCTTGGGAAGCAGCGACTGAAGCAGAGCCCAAAGGCCCTTTTGGCTTGTGCCCACTCCCGGGGACCCCTGTGTCTTGCAAACTCGCTGGCACACTTCCCCCAACACACTCAGGGATAGGGAGGTCACAGGCGCCTGCAAACAACGGGTGCTCAAGCGTTTGAAGGACTGAGCGTTTGACCAGGCAGGACCGTCGGACTCATCTGAGCGTTGGCACAGCCCTGAGGACTTGCATTCACTGCTCTGGGCGACGGGCGTGGGGAGCGCATCACGGGGTGCACGGGAACTGCATGCATGCAGCAGGGTCAGCGCTCCTCAGGCCCTTGCAAGTGCCTATCCACCCAGCAGCTATGGACCGCTGGAATCATTTGTTCCCCTGTGCTTAATTCTCCCCCATCCCATAGCAGCCAGCAAAACTTGTCCCTGTCCCTTTGCTCTGAGAATGCAAAGGGCCAGGGTTTCCCCCCACGCCACGTTAGCCGGTCAAACCACTCAGTGGCGTCTTACTGCACATGAATCCATCCGAGACCCGGGGTAGCGATGGCCCCCTTCTTATCATGCTGCGTGGCCAATAGCCAGCGACGGCTGGGAATCCTGCCACCTCCCCATCTGTGAGCCACTCGGTTTGAAGCTTGCATGTTTACAGCATTTTTGTTAGATTCATACAAATCTTTTTTATTAGGGCCTTGTGGAATCAGTTTGGGTAAAACAGGAATGTTCCCCGCTCTCGGCCTTGTGTTCAGACCTTGCAGGAGAAAAGTTGGGAGAACGTTTGCTCCTTTGCTTCTCTCCCAGCCTTTTTTCCATGCAAGTCTGCCCCTGGGCCAGGTTGGGGGCATGCAGGGAAATGCTGGATGTTGAAAGAAGCTCATGCTTCGTGCTCTGCCCTGACCAGGAGCTGCAATCCCTGGAGACAATTTTCCAGGAAAACTCTCCTGGTCTAGTCCTATCCGTGCACTCAGGAAACACAGATTAGAAAGCAGTGCACAAAAGCCATGGTCTCTGCTGAGGCTGGATTAACCTCCCTTTGGTTTTCATGCTGGAACGTGCATTTAGGAGGACAACTGAATTGGTTAATGAATGGAGTCTGAGTTCAGGAACAAGTCAGTCCAAAAACAAAAACAAAAAAGGAGGGGAGAAGATTTGGAAAAATTAAGAATTTTGCTTCAACATTTTTACAAAAAAAAACAACTCTAGGAATGAAAAGCCCGACCATCTGGTTTCAAACAAAGTTGCCAGTTAAAATAAGGCAGGGGGAGGCTCAAAAGGCTTAGAAAACCTGCCAATGAGATGAAACCTTTGTTTTGGGTCATTAAATGTGTCAGTCAACCTGAAACGCCTTTGGGATTCCTCCTTCCACTAAGGGAAGAAAATTGAAGGAAAAAAATTTGTTTTGGACCTACCCAGAACAGCCGTGGAAATGATCTGTCAGGGCTTCCCAGGGCTGGAACCTCCACCGCAGGAGAGGAGCAGATCGGGGAGATCTTGGAGGTGACGTTTGCAGGTCTAGCTCAGCTGCACTTGGGCAGATGCTCCTTCCTTCTGCCCCAACCAGCAGCCACAGCCTGGGCATGGTCATTTCAGAGCTTCTTAGTGCCCGCTTGCTTTTGCTGTGCTTCCTTGTCCGACAGCTGGCAGGGCCTCTGCACGCCACAGAGACACTAACTGTGCATCTACACATTCATAATGCACTTTAGGTAATGCGCATTAAATCTAGCACCTCCATTGTGAAGTACTAGAAAAATGCACATTAGCCTATTTTAATGCACATTAGCAAAAGTGCATTTTTTTTGGTCACACTTTAGTGCACATTAAAATAGTTCTAATGCGCATTGAAGTGCATGTGTAGATGTGCCTTAAAAGGCACCATTCAGAGGCACTGGCAGCTCTGACTCCGGTTTGGTTTAGCAAATGCATTTTTCTAGAGGGACACCCATGAAAGATATTCTGAATCCACATGACTACAGCTCTGTTAACATAGGTTACCCTCAACCAGCAGGTCATTTCACATCGCTGTGCTCACAGGACCAAAAATAATAGATTCCGAGGAAACCGCACTTCAAAAAGGCAGCGTCTGCGCGAGGGGCCGTGCCACAAATCATTCTGCAGCATCCCGGAGGCAGAGAGACCGTGACTCCTGGGCCCTGTGCTGGCAGGAGGAATTTGGCTGTGATTTCCAGCCGGTGCTGGTGTTAACAGCAGGAAGGAAGCGGGCGCTGTGGGGAGGCTGTGAAGCCCCTCTCATGTATCAGGGAGCTCCAGGCAGAGGGATGTTGATGATGCAGCCAGGCTTAGAGTCAAAGTGAGCCCGTTAGTGCTTCCTTAATTAGTGCTGGCATGCAGAGTGGTGGTTCTGAGAGCCTCTGAGCCCTCCCCAGGAAGCCCAGGGGGGGGTTCAGTCCTTGTGGTCTGCAGGTCTCCTCTACTTCTGCCTCAAACTGCCCAGCACAGCCCAGCCAGCATCCTCCTTGTGACATCATGTTTGGTTGCCATAGAAGCAAGTGTGATGTCACAGGCAGCACTGGGAGATCAGTTCTCAGTGGAAATGGGGGATATCTTAGCCTTCAATCCAGAAAAGCGGTCCTGTTAATGGTGTGTGCACAGCATCTGGGCTCCTTCCTCAGGGACCGAGTCCATCCCCAAGTCACCCTCTGCTGTGAGCTGCCCCCCGTGCAGCGGGGGGTGGAGGGTCAAGTTTCCTGCAGCCCAAGGGCCTCAAACCCATGTGTTACCTGGGACTCAGTGCAGATCTAAGAATCAACCTGAGATTCGAACCTGGAATCTGCATCGGTCTGAATGCGTGGCCCTCCTTGGAGGACCATGCATGCCGCACATGTGTCTCCATTGACTCGTACAAAGGGAGAGGGAATCTGCCCACAGTTTTTGGTGGGCTAGGCCCTGGTTTCCACCAAGAGAGGATTCAGGGAGACACTTTCCTGGGTGAAGGAGGAGAATCACACGCTCCCACCACCCCTGGAGGAGTGCGGCCTCCCCTCCCACCGATGCGAAGGCGAGCTCGTGCTTCTAGCTGCAATTGGATTCTGGCACTGGGCTCATAAATCCCAGGTACGGCCCCGCGGCATTGCTCTCGGCATGCTCTGCAACAGCACGCTCATGCTAATGGACCGCTGATGAAGAAGCCTTGCACAAGACGACAAATTAATAACCTCCCTGTGGTTTCCCCGCTGCCTTCCCCAGCGAGATCTCTGCACCCCGTTTAGGGCAGATGACAAGTTCTTTTGGATGTGTGGCTGGGAGCTGGCACTTTTACGCCCTCCAATTAATGGAGTACAACTGGGTTGCTGCACACGCCTACCGGGCCCCCTCGCTGCCCAGCTCCGCTGCTTCCCCTGGATGTGGAAATTAACTACATCACATACCTTTGTTCCACACGTGGCCATAAATTAGAGGCAATATTTTGTTGTGGTGGTGGTGGTGGTTGCATATTTTTACACATCACATATTTAATGTCTCTCGGAAGGTATAAATAAAACATACGTAACCATTAGAAATCCTTAGAATCTGGGAAGCGCCAAAGAATTTATTTGTTTGCAGGAGGATCATACATATTGTATTAAAACTATATAAAGGGTTTAATAAAATGGCGAAAATAAAGCAAGAGCGAAGGCTCTCAATCTGCACCGAGAGGAGGGAAGTGATCTTTCTTTGATGCCTATTAAATGTTCCAGCAGATGAAACCCTATATTCTGCCAGGAAATGAGTTTGCCACGAGCCGATTGGGTGCTGTCGTGTGTGCTCGACTTTACCACTGTCATTCCTCTTCTCCGAGCGGCAATACATTACGCCGCCTCCATTTTTCATTCCTCACTGCCCGAAATGCAAATTTCCTCTCTGTTGTTTATATTAGGTTTTCAAATATATGGAAATCCAGATATCTGGAGGAAAATGTCAGGGCCAGAAATACTCGTGATCTGTCTTTCCCCCAGTCTGACTTTTCTCCATCACTTACACTAAAGCATGTGAGGAGTATTAGCAGCAGGACTGGGGATTGCACAGGTGCAAAGCCAGTATCGGCTGCCCATGGGATGTGTGGGGAAAAGGTATTGGTTGCTTGTGGCAGGTTTGGTGTCCAGGTTTGATCACCTTCGTGGAACAGAAAGCGTGTGGCCCAGAAAAAGAAATGATCCACACTGGGTGCATCTACATGTGCACATTTACTGCACAGTAACCAAAAATTACTGTGCAGTAAGGGCACACATCTACACATTCATGTCCTTTCTGCACAATAACTATGGTGACTTGCACAGACATGGGTGTAAATTTGATACCTGCATCATGCAGGTATCAAATTTACTCCCGATTAGTTACTGCACAGTAATGCCCATGTAGATGCCTTACTGCACAGTAACACTGTGTGTGTGGACTGAATTAGGACTAACTTTAGTTACTGCACTTTAATGGCTGCATGTGTAGACGCCAGCCTAAAAACCACTTACTGCAGAGTAGTTTACTGTGCAATGACTTACTGTGCAGTAAATGCATGTGTAGACATGGAAATGTGATGGAAATGTGAGAATAAAGGAAAGGTGTGTGATGCTTTCACTTGGAACATTGGGGGAGGAGAGGGCATGTTCTTCCCCTTGGAAACACCTGCCAGCACAGAGCTTGGGGGGCGACCAAGCCCAGTGGGTGCATGGCAGGCTGCTGAGAGAGGGATAATTTCTAGACTCAGCCACGCCTGAAGCATCTTTCCTTGCTGGAAAGCTTACAGCTGAACCCTACACAAAACCTGTGATATGTGTCAGTCTGGGGTTGAAGAGGTCATTTCCAAAGCCTGGCTTGCAAACAGCTCACCCAACCACCCTGACTATCCACGACCATTTATTGGTCATTGTAGAGGGGGGCAAGTAGTTTCCTTCCTATGCTGTGCTGCAGAATAGTTTGCTTTGACCACTTGCTGTTCATTCACCAAGTACTATCACTATGTGGACCCACCCAATGCAGCTCAACCACCGCCCCATTGGCACAGTCTCCTGCATGACCAAGGGCTCGTTACGATGGTGACAATGATTCCTGTTGTGAAGTTGGTCTCCCACATCACGGGGCACTGCTGTTCTTTCATGGAGTGAAGGGAACATTGTAGATGGTAGAACAGGCACGTTCTTTCTGGTGGGACTTGGCAGAGGAGGAACCACTTGTGCTGATTTATGCTAAGCTCTTCTCAGGGCACTGGCCCGTGCTCAGCTATTCACCAGTAACGTGTGGAGCCGGCATGGAAAGGGCTGTTTTTAGCAGGCGAATCTTTCCAGCTCTCCTCTGCTGCATCCTAGTCTGATGCCCATGGTGCACTGTGACCCCCACACCGTGGCTCCAGTCATCCCTCTGATTTGCAAGGAGGGAACCTGTGCTGCCCAGCTCTGCAGCCTGATGTTGGGCTGTAGAGGCTCTGAGGAGCGTGGGTTACACATCCAAGCATGGATATTTATTCAGCGTGACCAGCCTTTGGAGGCCCGGCGCCCGCTAATGGCTGCGCTGGATGGAAGGGATGTGGCTGGCTGCCTGTGTTCTGCACGCACGCCGAGGCCTCTTACATTCATGTACCACAGGGCATTGCTGTCGTCCTCACGCCAGGATAGACACGCAGACTGACACGGGCTATGGGAAGACAGAGATCCGTGTCATTAGGCACCCTCTCGCCTTCGGGAAGCAGGGGCGGGAGGGGTGGAGGTGTGAGAGGAAGGGCCGGGAGACCACGAACATATGGACTGTGAATGACACACCAGTAATGAATGTGAATTGCATCCATTGCTGCTTTATGAACACGGGAGCTATTTCCGACACCGGCAGCTGGTGGGGGGGATGGCAGGAAGGTAAAATTATTGTCGCCCAGTCCTGCAGCCTCAGACGTGGAGATGGGGATCCGTCCCACGGGGCCGCAGCAGGATAGACATAAATGTACCCATCTCCTGTGTGCAGACACCTTCTCGCTCCCTAGAAGCAAGGCTGCGAGGAGAGTGGAGGGAGCGTGCATTAAAGCTAACCCCGAAGTAACGGACTTTCCCCATTCCCCATTATCTTTGGGATTGCATTTTTTATTTGGCATGAATCTCAGATCCCCCTGGGAAACTCTCTGCCCCTAACATCTGGATGTTTATGTTGCTGGGATCTTTTGACCCTAGCTGACTTCGGGGCTGGACCCGATGATCTTCCGAGGCCCCTTCCAGCCCTAGCGTCTATGAAATCTATTAGTAGCTCAAGCCCAACCGACTGCAGGGAGGCAAGACTCGACTATCTTCTGTGGCTTCTGCTCCTTCCTGGGAAGACCAGCGGTCCTACCCCAGCCCCATGCAAATGGCACGTTCAAATGCAGCAGGGTGCATGCTGTGAAACTTTTCAAGGGATCGTCCCAGCAAAACATACGCTTGCCCCGAGCCCAGCCACTTCAATGCACGTGCAAGATGAACCCGGTCTGAGGGTCCCATGAAGAGTGTGTTTGAGGAAAGTGAGTGTCCACAGAATTTTTCCCCCTATTTGCCCAGCTCTGCTCAAAGGCTCCTTTGAACCCTTGCAAACCTGTGGCAGCAAGGAGGGGCCAGACCCATACATGCCTTCTAACCCTGTGTTACGGGAAGCCCTGCTGCATCGTACCTCCCAGCCACCATCCAAGCAAGCAAGCAAGCAAACAAAATCCCTCTCTGCTACAAAGGAGCCCCTGCCCCTTTCCATGCACACGGAATAAGCTGGCAGCAAACTTGGATCTGCTGTCACCCTGCGATGAAGGGCTCCCCTTCCACAGATTTCTGATGTTGTCTCTTCCTGTTGTCACAGCTTGACATCTCTGCGCAACGAGTTTTCCCTTCGTAGCCACCCCCTCCCAGTTAAATTGTCATCTCGGTTGCAGAGAGATTGTGGCAGATCAACTCCTCCTGTGCTTCACTCACAGAAGCATCATCCAACCAAGCACTTAAGCACTTGCTTAACTTTAAGTACCTGCTCTGGTGAAGTCACTAGACGCTTTGCTGAATCGAGGCCAACATCTTTGCACAGTCTCCCTGGTAGAATGGGAACCGCTGAGCGTATCACACAGTGATCCTCTAAGGAGATCATCCCTGGAGAGAGTACAAAGACAAGCCATGAGGATGACTAAGGGGGTGGGATACAAGCCAGGTGAGGAAAAGCGAGACAACCAGGTATGCTTAGTTTGGAGAAAAGAAAATATAAAGCGGGGGGGGGGTGGCACTGTGAAGGTGCCGTGACCTCAGGATGCAGGATTATGCCACGGCTCCAAAGCAAATGCCCAAACGATTTGAGACCACCAGTGGTGCTCCTCCCTCAGTGCCGCCACCAAATGGGGGAGGGATCAAGAGGGCAGGAGTAGGGCACTTCTACAGATTTCGTATGTCAAACCTAAAAGAAGAAAAGCTGTTTCCATGAACCAACTCGAGACTGGCCTTGTCCTTACCAAGGATAGAACAAACACCTGGATTGCTAGAGCCAGATGTGCGTGGGAAGCTTGTACCGCCTCACCTCATGCCCCCAATCCCAGCCCCATGCACCTTGCTGTTGTGCCTGCTTCTGGAGGGGTGTTTTGGGGAAGGTCGGTGGTTCCTCTGCAATATGCTGCCTGGGTCAGTCAGGCTCACGTGAGCTCCGGACGACCTGTGTCCCCGACTAGTCCAGGTCAGAAGAGAGCATTTGTGAGCCCCGTGCGCTCCTGCAGCAGAACAGAGAGAGGTAGCTAGCTGCATTCATCTGAAGTCAGGCATTGGCAGGGTACAGCTGCACCTTACAGACTAACTAAATAACTTTGTTGCCCAGAGGAAGCTTCATTGAGAAGCCTTTCATCCGCAGCACGGGCTTCACTCTCCTGGGAGCTGCAGATGACAACCTCCCATCCAGTGCTGCTCACCCAAGGGAAGGGATGGCAAACGGTCACAAGACACGGGGAACAGTTTGGGGGGTGGCTTCCATTCCCCATCGTCAGGGCTGGAGATTTTCAGTTGTCCCCACTGGAGAGTGTTAATATCCTTTGCATTTACAGAAACAGCGCCGAGAGGTTCAGCTCTTCCTCCTAGCTCCGTACTTTGCGGCAGACTTCTTGTTCCAAACCACTGGACCTTGCTACGTGTCTGAATGCATAATCCAAATCTTCCTTCCTTGAGCAGCCTGGAGCTGGAATAAAGCACCATGCATACCTTTTTACGCCTTTAATTATTAGCTCAACCAAAGCTGCTTGGAAGGATGCGTTTCATTAAGAGGGCATCTTTCCCTCCTTTCCATGCCTGCCTTTCTCCTTCTCCCACAACCACTCCGATGTTTGAAACTGTCCCCATTTCCTTCTAGCATCATATCAGTGACAGCAACATGCCAAACCATTTGGAGTCCAGCTTCTGGCATGAGGGAGTTTGGATATATGCCATGGGAAGGATTTGTGCCACCCAGAGTGATCGAAAGAGCAGCTCTGTTCTTCATACTGCAGCACTCCTGCTCTTGGATGCAAGATGCATGGAGATTATTTGGGCATTATAGACCCTTAGAAACCAGGGTAGCTTTGTACCTTAGACTAACCAAAGTATATATAGAGATAGAGAGTCTAGATATAGATATCGATAGAGAGAATACATACATACATACATATATATATATACACATATATATATACACACACACATCTATCTATATCTATACCTGAGATGCTATATATAGATATAGATATATATAGAGAGAATACATATATATACACACACACAAACCTTTCTATATCTATATATATGAGACTCTATATATAGATATATAGAGAGAGAATACTATACAGATATAGATATAGATGTAGATATAGACAGGTGTGCGTTTATCTGAGATTCTATATATAGATATAGATATATATAGAGAGAATACATATATATACACACATACACCGATCTATATATCTATACATGAGACAAGGCGAAAGAGCACAAGCTTGACTTTAGACTAACACGGCTAACTACATCTCTCAAACCTTCTGAGGTCCCAAAATGGAAAGCCCCACATGAACACAGGATGATTTTAGCTCTCTATGAGGAGCTGCCACATGGGGTCAGCAGGAGTGGGCAGCAAATTGACTACAAGCTAGACCCTAGCACAACCGCCTCCTAGACAGGGACCAGGTTGGGGCTGTTTTATGACTTCCCAGTGACTTGAGGTCAACAGAAGAATGGGCAGATCTCAGAAAGCCCCTGAGCTGCACCGGAGATGAGGGCGGTGCCTCGAATTGCAAGGTGGGCAGTTGCAGTTTTGCTCTTCTCCTGGGTAAGGTTCATCTTTACAGACTGTGCCATAAGGAGACACACCACGGTTAACTGGGAGCCTCAGACATGAATGCCAGGGTGACAAATTGATTGCAATAACAGACCCGTTTATGCCCCCAGATTTCAAATTCAGTTCACAATTACATGACTGGGGCAAATGTTGCTACCATCCATGCTTGGGAATCAGTACGCCCCTTGACATGCAATGCCTGGTCCTCAGAGATGCACAGGACACTCTTTTCTTCCCCCATCTCATCACAGCTGCAGGGGATGCACGAGGATGAAAGCCTGCTGCGGCTGATCTTTATGAGCGCACTATCCATCATTATTGAAGGTCAAGTCACAGGTGATTGCCATCATTTTACAATGATGTGCTCCCTGCACTCTGGGTGTACCAAATAAAGGGTCAACCCTCACGTGTGCATGCAGGTATGTGCATGTCTGCTCCCTGGCTAGAGAATGAGTGGAGTATCTGAGAGCCTGTGGCATCAGAAATGCCTCTTTCCCCTTGTGTGTTGGGGGAAGTACATCCTGGTACCACCTGGGAAATGGGTCATGCCAGTTCTTGGAAGAAATCTAGAGGGCGTGGAGGGATGCTAGGCTCAAATGTCGCTGTCCCCAGGACGTCCCCAAATGACATGGGCCTTATAATGCATCACTCCCCCACCCACAAGCCAGATGTGAAAACAGAGGCCAAACAGATGGCCAAACCAGGGGATGAGCTGTTGGAGAAGGGTTGAGGACATAGAAGCAGGGAAGAGGAGGATAAGTCGGGGCTGCACTTTTGGTCCTTGGTATCTATATCTATACCCGAGATGCTATATATAGATATAGATATATATAGAGAGAATACATAATCTCAGGTATAGAAATAGAAAGTTGTATGCATATATATATAGATATATATGTATGTATGTATGTATGTATAGAAAAGCCCCCGCCTCGGGAAAGCACTGTGCACGCAACCCATGCACGCATGCGCCACGTGCACCTCGTTCAAATTCGCGTTGCTAAAACCACGAGGCTGCTTTTAATATCTGATGGGCCTCTTTGAAGGATGGTGAAACCTGTCAGCTTTCCTGGTGGGTGCGAGGCTCATGCACCGGGGGGTCCTCTCCTTTGATGGGGGGTGGCAGCCGGGCTGGGAGCAGTGCCAACATCCATGGCACTTTGTGATGTTCATGGCTTCACGAGCTTGTGGACCTCTCCTGTGGACCGGTGAACACCCCAGGTGTTGGCCAGGGGCTGACGTAGCACAGAAGCAATGCACCTGCAACAGGAGGACATGCAAAGACTCAGAAGTCAGGGGCTCACCCCGTGAAGAGGGAGGACTTGCTCTCATCGAGAGGCCTTGCTCGAACCCCTGTGTCTTCCTCCCCTTCCCCGAGCTCTCCGCAATTTCCCTGCCTCGCCGGAGTGCCAGGAAGCCCCGAGGAGACGGGCCTGGTGTCAGAGCCGTCGGCGTGCGAAGGAGAGATGAACATTATTGAAGGGAAAAGACCATTAGGATTCTGTAGCGCTGAAAAATACATAAGTCTGAAATAAGACTAATGAGACATTTACTGGTATGGTCGGGTTGCATTAATGACCCTTCGGAGGATACAATTGCAAAAGGCTTTCACTGTAATTACCACGCTAATGATCAGCAGTGACATCATTTTAGGCCAAATGCGATGCTTGTTTTGGATCCATTTCAAAGGCAGGGCTTCTCCACGCCTGGCATGCTAAGCCTCTCGGCGACCCGGCCTCCCGCGCGGCGCGGCGCGGCGCGGCGTGGCACGGCGC
>NW_017729001.1:33866900-33883514 GCF_001723915.1 Gavialis gangeticus | reverse complement strand
TTTAAGGGCACTTCTGGGACTATGAACTCGGAGCAGCAATTTGTCAGTGCTGGCTCAGTTTCTAACCTCAGACGTGAACGGAAAGGCCCGTCCAGGGGGGAGGGAAAGGGGACAAGCCGCTCTTTGCTGCAGCAGGTTTCCATTAAAAGGCCTGGAATAAAGGCTGATGCATAAGCTCGCGGACCGCCCCGAAGCCCCTCGGGGACCCGGGGACGGTGCCTGCTCGCCGTCCGCGGGACGGGCTGGTTCATCCTTGCAACTTGCTGATGAACCTCATTACCCCGGGTCCGTTCAGCAGGCTGTGACCACTGTGGAGCTTGCGGCTGATGAGCGACGGGAGCTGCACCTGGGCAGGAAGCCTGGATGGGACCGGGGTCCCTCCCTGCGCACAGGGCCAGCGGAAGAGAAACAGGCTTCCCCTATCGCTTGTGCTCACATGTCCTCCTCGCGCAAGCCGGCCTTTCTGAATGGCCTGCCTCGGCCGTCTCTTGTGCCCTCCTGCACCCAGATGCACACGTCCAGACACACTTATGAACATAAGAAGTGCCGTGGCCTGCAGCGGACCCAGGTCCATCTTGCCCAATGTCTGGTGTCACCCGGGGCCCAAGAGCTGAGGCTGGAAGGGAGCGTGACGGGTCTTAGCAGGGTCCTCTCCCCCTCACTCCCTCCAGCATCGAAGGTCGAGAAAGTCCCGATTCGGAGGCTGTGCCCCTCACTCCCGTGCTCAATAGCAACTCGTGCCCCTTTCCTCCACGCACGTGTCCCATCCCTTGGCCGAACTCTGCTTCCACCACGTCCGGTGGCCACGCGAGCGCCATGCTTTAACTCCACACTGGCTGGAAAAGACTTTCCTTGTGTTAAACTGATTATCCTAATTCAATATCGTGGCCCCTAGTGCTTGTCTGCTGAGAACGAGTCAATAATACATCCCTCTTCGCTTTTTCTTCGGCATTTAGCAGTTTGCAAACCTTGCTCAAGTGTCTCTTTTCTGCACTGAATAGGCCTGGCCTCTGGACTGTCTCCTTGTATCAAAGCCCCTCCATGCTGCTCGTCATCCTTTTTGCCCTTCTCTAGCTCTTCTATCCCCGTTTTGAGGCGTGGGGACCAGACCTGGGCACCGAGGAGGCCCGGCGTGAGCGCAGAGCCAGCCTCCCGAGGCCAGCTCGTGCCTGAGCAGGAGGCGACCGCCTTCCCTGTCTTAATTTAAATCGAGTCTTAAATCTCCAGCACTGCCCTGAAATCAGTGACTTCCAGGGCATCGCCAATCACAGGCTCATCCGGCACCTCTCAGCTTTGAACTCGGAGATCAGCAGAATAATTCCCTGCCTCCTTGGCCGCGCTGCCTTTTGTGCTGCTTTGAATGCAAAGCCCAGGCCAGTTTAATTTTCCTCTGCGTGCTGCTGGGAGATGGATGAACGGCTGTAAATGTCTCATGACAGAGGGGGTGGTGGCAGATCCCAGGTCTTCGGCAGGTGGCTCGGGATGATCCTGTCCTGTTCTCTCCCTAAGCAAAGAGGTGCTGGAGGTGTCTCCGTGCCAGACCGTCCTCGCTGCCTCTTCCTCCCCCTGGCCCGGATGCGACGGATTGACAGCAACTCGTTAAGCCCGACGGGACATCAACTTTTAAGGAGTCTGGGGAAGTTTGGGGAGCGGGGGGAGGAAAAAGAAAGTCATGATTTCTGTCTCTCCTGTTCGGTCCTCCTGGAAACAGTGTCCCAGCACCCATGTTTTTAAAAAAAAAAGCCAAATTCAGTGCTCTGTCGTGTGTGCCCCTGGGCTACGGCCCTCTCGCCCAGCCCGCTCGCCCGAGCTCGGCCTTTCCCGGGTGAGTGTCCTCCGGGAGGGGTCATCTTCTGTCCGGCAGACTTGCTGATCACCCAGGTAAATACTCACCCGCCTACTTTTGGGGGTGTTATCGGAAAGGCGGCTATGGACCTCCAGCCCATTTCCTAAAGGGATCCGATTGCTTTGGGGAATTTGTTCCATATGATAAATATTGTCACTCGGGCAACGTCCTAAAGTTTGGCAGGAGGCTTTTTGTAACCGAAGCCCCTGACAACTTAACAGGTAGGAGGAGAGAGGGTGCAATTCGGGAGTTTGCTCCGGCTTCAAAGGTGGCGTCTGATAATGAGGAGCCTTGTTTCAGGAGGAAGCTAAAAAAAAGAGAGAGACAGAGGGGCCTTCCCCATAGCAGCTAGCCATTTGTGCCCTCCAGCCATTGCAATGCAAAATATGAGCCCCGACGACAGTCAGGGAGAGGCAGGAGGTTTTTACCCTAGCAGGGAAGATGGTGAAAAGAGCCCCGGTGCCCGTCTGGAGGGCGTCTCTCCTCCTTGCTGCTCTTATTTGTTCTGTGC
This sequence comes from Gavialis gangeticus, assembly GCF_001723915.1. NCBI lineage: Eukaryota > Metazoa > Chordata > Crocodylia > Gavialidae > Gavialis > Gavialis gangeticus. Next base: position 33,881,157 of record NW_017729001.1, on the reverse strand, counting down.
CTCCTTCCCGCTGATTGTCTGTGTGTCTGCTAGGTGCCACTCGCGAGGGGAAATATCCCCGACTCCAACGCCTTGCCCTCTGAGCTCTCGGCTAAAAATCCCTTTATTAAATATTTGCCATCTAGATTGAATATCCTTCTGCCGGCTCGGCCCCCTTCCTCCTGGAGAGGTGCTTAGCTAATCCTAATCCTCTCTATTGCATTTTTTGAATAACCTTGTGATGGGGCTTTCACTGAGCAAGATTCATTTCTCCGTTTCAATCCCTTTACCTGGTAAAAGCCTGAAGGTGTTTTGAAGTGCGGTGGCAAGCACGGATTTTTTCCCCCCACCCTTGCTCCCCCCTCTGAAATCCTTCTCTCCCCCCATCCAGACCTAGCGGTGGGGGAGCGTGGGGTGCCCAGGCCGGAGCGGGTGGGCCGCGGAGCACCTGCTCGTCCCACTAATTGATGAGCTCTGTGCTCCCAGCCGCTTTCACTTCCAGGGCTTTGCATTATATTCCCGTGCAGGTGTGAAATCTCATTTACTTCTTTCTCCTTCCCCAGTCACACTGGCTGAGGGCAGAGGGAGGCAGTGGCAGGGGTTTGCAGCTCGTTATTCTTTGCAGGGAACGCCAGAGGGAGAGCAAGAGCTCCGGCACGGCGAGCAGGGATGGCCGGGGAGGATGCTCCTCGTCCGGCTGCCCAAGGGCCTGCAAGCCCATCCCGCAGGGGATGCCCGTATGCATGAGAAAGAGCTGGGCTTCAGAGACAGGGGTGCAGTGCCAGGCATGCCGGGGCATCCAGCCCCACCTCCTCCCTGCTTTGCAATGAAAACCTGGACGTAGCTCACCTTTCGCAGGCCCGAATCTGCACAAACAAACCACCCCCAAATGGGCACAGCTGCCATGCAAGAGAGTCAAGGACTGGGCAGGGCAAGGGGGTGTTTGCAGAGGTGCGGCAGTGCACATCAGCACACTCTTCCAACCCCCAAATCTGCCGGCGTTTGATCTCCCGGAGAATCGCCCAGCAATACTGGGCCTCTGACACGCAGCAGAGCTGTTGTCATTGTGTAAAGGAGAGGATGGGGAGGCACCAGCTCGTCTGTGAGACCCCGACAGATGCTGAAGCACTGGGCCTGGCCCTAAGTGCCCAGCCCTACAAACATCCAGCTGGAACTCGATGGGTTTTTTGGTGCGATTTACTTGGAAAAGGGGATCCACCTCTGGGCCTTCTCATCTGGGAGCAACAGCCGCTCAGCCACAGGGCCAAAGTAACGGGAGAAAATGACCTCCAGAGCCGCCGACAGTTTTTGAGGGGACCGGTTTTCCATTGGTATAATGTTGATTTGGTGAAACCAAAGAGCTTCATGGGAGACACGCACCAATTTCTTTAAAAAAAAAAGTATTTATTTTTTTTGCAGGAAGGCGCGGACTTGTTTTCACTTGAGGCAACTGGAAAGCTCCGCTTGAACATTTCTGCTTCACCCTTTCAACGTCCATACGAGCAACCGAGCAGGGAATTGAAAGATTAACGCTGAAACGCAACATTTGGGGATGTTTTGTTTTGTCTCGATCCCGAACAAAACCAAATGTCAGGATCTTGGAACGTCCCAGGGGGATGGAAACTGTTCCGTCGGCCAGTTCTATTTACAACGCACAAATTCTTTCCTTCCTTGCAAGGAAACTTGGCAGGTCCAGACACTGTCAGGACCCAGGCGAGATCTTTATCCAGGTCCTGGTTAAGTTCAAGCATATCTTTCTCATTCCCACCCCCCTCCTGCTTTCTGCGAGCAGGCCCGGTCAGGATTTGGCCGTGCAGTATGTCTTTAGCACCAAGTTGCATAAATATTTGGTGAAGGATTCTTGCTAGATGGGTACCATATTTGGGTGGTTTTAAACAAAAAATACCCTGAGAACTCCCCGAGTGAAACAAATCTGCTTGACTTCAGTCATCAGTTAAACAGATGTAAATCAGCATGGACCGCTGGACTTCACTGGGGGCACTGGGAATGGCAGTGCTGGTGGGTTTTGTGCCTGGAGCCATGCAGTTGCTTCCTCCTAAAGATCCCCATGAAAAATAATATGGCCCAAGATACTTTTCTGGTGAAAAAGGCACTCTGCATCATCCACCCCGGCTGTGGTCTAGTCTGTTCAGGCTTATCTGTCTCTGGGTGCCTTTTCCACAATACTGCTAGTACTTACAAATGATTTTCTTCTCCTGGAAGATAGCTTCAGGCTGAACGTTAGGAGAAACTTCTTTACAACGAGGGTGTCCAGACTGTGGAACAAGCTCCCCGCCGAGGTGGTGCAATCATCTACCCTAGAGGAGACTGGACGGGCGCCTCGCTGGAGTCGTCTGACCCCAGATGAATCTCCTGCTCATGCAGGGGGCTAGACCCGATGGTCCTTCAGGGTCCCTTCCAGCCCTAGGATTCGATGATTTGGGGGGAGGGGAATCTGCTGTCATTTTCTGTTAAAATTTTGACTTTTCATTCAAAAACTCACGGAAAAATGAGAATTTTGATCCAAAAACTACTGAAAATTATTCTTTTTCCTCCTGCTTTTAGCCAAAACATGTTGGCTTTCTGGTTTTCAGATGAAAAATGTCAATTTTTTTTTTCTGGAAAAGCAGTGGCAGTTTTGCGAGAGACAGTGAGACTCCTCCCGGCGGCAGAGGTTTCCATTCTGTCCCAGTCAAGCTCCACCATGTTTCCTGGCTGGTTTCCTGAAGCCCAGCTCTGAAGTCTTCCCCCCTTGGGGTGGTTCCTGGCTGCTCCCCCAACACCACCCCCCAGCTGACTTCCCCATACTGTACAGAGACCCCACACACTTATCCCTCACTTTATTTTCCCTAGAAGACACCAGTGCCAAATTTGTCCACGGTCACTGTTGGAATCAGCGCTATTGCTCCCAAGGGGCAGAATTTGGCTCCCAACTTAGGGGCACGTGCTGCAAAGGCAGGGCGCTTGTACACGGGACGATGCGGAGATCTGGTGTCAGGACCTGCGCTTGGCTTCTCCACGCACCTGTTTGGGGCTTTCCTTCGTGATGACCCATTGCATCCTGGGTCACATTGATTTCTGACTCTCCAAATGACTCCCTCTCTCCCTAGCACCTGCCCTGCTCTCCTCTTGGGGAAGGGGACGGCCGTGGTAAAGGTTCGACGGGGGAAAAAAAAGCCATCAGCAAACACTCATTTGCAGATTTCTAACGAGGTGGCTTGACTGCTTTCTAATCCGTGGCTTCCTCAGGTGCCGCGCTGTCGCGAGGAGCAAGGCGGGGGAGTGGGAAGGGGGTTTTTCGATTCAAGGTCTGCTCACTGCTTGAGCGATCAACATCATTTCCATACTATAATTACATTGCCCAATCCTCTCCTGATTTTACTGCTATCTTGTAAGCCGTCCGGGTTGTGAGTAATTTAAAGCTATATGAGATGTCAGGCTCTGTGAAACAATCACCCCTCAAAGAAATATGGTCTGAGATAATAATTGATAAGTCCCATTAGGCAATGGGGCCCGTTATTTCCTACTTGGCCTCTTCTGAGATGGCCTTGTTGATTCACTTAATGCAGATTTTGTCACTCGGCGTCATTGGGAGAACAATACACCCACCGCAGTAGCGGGGGGCCGCGCGCCGAACCTCAGGGCGACAGGCAGGGAAACGAGGGGGAGCGCGGTGATTTCTTACCGCCGGGCAGAGCAGGGGTAACCGGTGCGACTCGACGCCCTCACTTCCAGGATTCCAATATTTCAGGCTGATTTATGGGTGTGTTTTCACATAAAACATATTATGAGTATTTGTTACCACCTGTATTTGCTCTATTGGCTTAGTCTCAGCAGTTCCTTCCCCTTCTCATCAGCCATCAGGCTATTCTATGAGGCATCTCCACTGATCCTTGTCCCCCGCTCTGCCGTCTCCTCCGCGATAGCGGTGCTTTCCGCAGGTGCCAGGTATAGATCTTCCCCAAGAAACCTCTGCTGCGGCTTGCTCCCTTCCCTTGCTCCGTCTCCTCCCGGTGTGCTTTCTGCAGCGTTGTCTCTTGACATGGTGGTAGCTGGCACGCTTTCTTTGTCTGAGTGTCATGCCTGAGACTGCGCTACCGCTCCTGTCTGCTCCTCGCCGGCACGCTGAGTTGGGGTGGCTTTGTTCGCTGCCTGATTGAGCCGGTGGAGGCTCTGTCATTGCCTTTGATCCGGAGGATCCTGCTTTGGCAAGGCATGTCAACACTGTCGCCGTCTCCTTTTGCTGTAGCTGTTGTCCCCGGGATCCCCCCGGTTGCAGAAAGAACGCCTGGTACGATGCCGCGCCACGGGAGACTTTCATCTTCGATATCTGCGCTTCACTCCCAAATTTGTTCAGGGATTGAAAAGCTGCTGTTATTTGGGAGGGGTGGGGGGGTGTCGTATAAGTGCTTCTTTATGATCAACTTTGCCAGGCAGTGCAGACCTAAGATAAGTGCAGCTGTCAATTCCTTCCAGCGGCTCCTTTCATACGTAAAAGCCATCCCGCTTTCCGCCTGCGCGTGGTTGTCACCGGTTGCTGACACGGGGGATTCGCGATGGAAGTCAGGGTGGGTTCGAGGCTGAACGTGGTCCTCAGAGTTGAGGACCCCAGGCCCACCTGTTTTCTCCTTATTGTTATTTGCAGAAGTAGCACACCCCTGTGCAAGGGCACAGCAATCCCATCCACCCTCCTGACCCCCTTCTGGGTGTTCATCTCTGGACAGGGGCTTGGGACACCCGGGTTCTCCCACCGGACCATTTGTTGACCCTGGGCTGGTCACTTCCCTGCTGCCTCCATTTTCCCATCTGTACAGAGGCGATAATAGTTCTGGCCTGAGTGAAGTTGAGTGATCATAGAAACCTCAGGTTGAAGGGAGCTCAGGAGGTCACATCTAGCGCAGCCCCCTGCTCCAAGCAGGACCAGCCCCAGCTGCATCATCCCAGACAAGATGTTGTCTAGCCAGGTCTTAAACACCACCAAGGATGGAGGCTGCACCACCTCCCTGGGTAGCCTGTTCCAGGGCTTCTCCCCCGTCCTGGTGAAAGAGGGTTTTTTTTCCCTAATATCCAACTTAGACCCTCCTTGCTGCAACTTGAGGCTTTGCTCCTTGTTCATCTGCCACCGCTGTTGGTCAGCACCCCCTTGGTGCCAGGCACCCCAGCATCTCCTACGTCCTGGGCTGCTTTCTGCGGTGCTCCAGGTCCTCGTGCCAGTGCAAATCACTGCCATGACCACAGACGACGATTTGTGGATCCCAAAGGGAACCAACCAGCTCCCTGGTCGGGGCGTCTGGGGCCTTCGTCCTCCACGTAGCAGGTGCCAGGGTCCGCGTGGTGCCCGGGAGGGGTTGGAGCGCTGTTGCAGGTGTAATGGTTGGGGGACCGTACAGCGCTTTGCAGCTCTGCCTTTCCCAGGGCTGCTGTTGTAGCCGCTCTCGAACGCCAAAACCCGAACAGCATACGTTCTTTCTGTCCCCGGATTTTGTGCCGTTCCCTTCATACTTCGTCTCCAGCTTTTTAATGACTGCCCAGTTTACACCCCCTCTCTCTTTAAACTTTTAAATTTTTAATTAGGACAGAGAATGTAAACTTAATTTTTTGTTGTCTGTACGATATGAAAGGTCTCGCCCGTGACAAGAGAATGAGTGATGAATTATGCAGCAGCGGGGGGAAGGCTGACTTTTTTGATGTGCTATTTTATAATTGCATGCATAAACTCCTGCATTCCTGAACCAGGCAAACCAGTATTTTACACATTCAGTAACCTTTAAAAAAGGGGGGAAAAAACAAGGTGACAGCTAATTTATGATCGTTTAATAAAAAATAAAATAAAGGCCTGTGAAACGCAGACAATTTCTGCCTAAAATGCAGAGAGTTCAAAATAAAACCATGTCTGGTAACTGGATTTTTTTTCTTCTTTTCTCAATTTGGAAATCTGTACCCCAAATTAGTAGGAGCTCTTACAGACGTCTCAGTCGCGAGAATAATTTGAAGTCCATGTAGGCTCTTCAAGGCAAGGACTGCCTTGTAGTTATGTTTGCATGCACAGAAACCTTGGTCTATGCTTGCACCTCCTCAGTGCTATTACAATTTTACAAATAAATCAAAATTAACCTGATGTGCATTAAATTCATCCTGTTGATCCTAAAGAAAGCTGGGTTTTGGGGATGGGATACGGAGCTTTTCCCTGGCAGGTGACAGAGGTGTCCACAGTAACCCGAGCCAGTCAGAAAATGGGATTTCCATCCCACGGGAAATCCTGACTTATTTGGATTCAGAAACAACATAGCAGTTTTACCCAAAGCATTTATTTGGGTTTATTTGGATAACGTTGAATCGCAATGCCAGAACGCGGAGTATGAAACGCGGGGCAATCGGGGCAAGTTTGAAATGAAACCCAAATGAAAGAGAAGCGGGAAGGTTGAGCATTGGTGCGCACGTGCCTTAGCCCGCCAATGCAGCACGTCATGCGGTGGAGGCCGAGGCATCACCCAGATCAGACCTCTCTTTTTAAAGCTAAAATGTTCCACACTGAGCCCAGTGTGTGACTTGTTGAGCAAAGCAGACTTTGATTTAAAACATTTTCTGCTCCACAAATGCAGATGGTAACAGAGCCCTGGAAAGGGGCTTCATGCTATACCCAGCCAGGGGTCAATGCCTGGGCATGGGTTTCAGCTTATCGGCCATAGCAGTGCGTGCATGTGTGTGCATGCATGTGTGCATGGGCATCATCATCTTCAAGCATTGGCCATGAAGGCAGGGCTTGGCTCTCACCAGCTCCCCGTGTGAACGCGAGGAAAGAGCTGCACCAAGCAGCCTCTTCCCTCCCTACCTCCTTGATGTGTGAATTCTCTGGCGAGCACACACAGGGCCTGGGTGCAAACAGGAATGAAGCTGGGCAGCTGCCTCCAAAACGGCTTTTCCTGAGCTGCAAACAGATGAAAAAAAGGATGCAAAATGGGATGGAAAAAAAGGATGCAAAATGGGATGGAAAAAAAGGATGCAAAATGGGGTAAAACAAAAAATGCTCTGGATGGCAGGCATTTCACTGCCCGGAGCATCATTGATGCCATTCAGCCAAGGGGAAATACAGCTGACTGCCAAAAGGAGGGATGTGTCTTGAGGAAACCTCTAGGCCAACAGTCCTGTCCCCATGTGTGCAAGCCCCACAGCCAGCCCAAGGCCTGGCTCAGCCCGGGGAGCAACCTTTGCACAAACGCTGCGGCCAGGGGAGTTTCCCTCCCCGGGACCGGCTGTGTAGGGTGGTTCAGAGCCGGCCGGTGAGGCGGAGCAGGGCACGGGTCCCCGTGACACCCTGTAGGCTTGCTGGAGCCGCACGGGTGCAGCCGCCCAGCCACAGCCATGCCCGTGCATGCCAGCGGGACGGCGCTTTCTGGGCTTCTCCAGGTGCTGCTCCTTTCTGCCATGGAGGTGTTGTGCCAGGCAGCAAAAGGGAGAGGAAACCCAGCCAGCAATGCACACATTTCCCTCACCTCTGATTCCTGGGGCCCAAAGCCCCGGCTTCCTTCTTCCCATTGATTAAGGAGCTCTTTTTTTTATCACCAGTTTGGTAATTGTGGCAGGCAGCTTGCGAGGGTCGGTAGAGGCGAAGCACGGAGCCGCCGTCCAGGGTGGAGAGCGGCAGCAGGGAGAGGAATGCAAATGTTTATCTCAAGACTTTTCTTTCTGCCTTGAGTGCTAGCAGCCTTCTGCGTCCAGAACCCATCGCCGTCCCCACAGCGCTGGCCGTGCAAACCCTTTGCCGTGCAGCCACGGCGGGAGGGTTGACAAGGCCCCGGCGACTTTTAACCATAAAAGCTGGCGAGCAGAGTGTGTTTCCCATTTGTCAGGGACAGGTCAATGTGGGCACCCCTGCCACTCGTCTGCTGAGAGGCATTTGATATCACTGCAAGGCTTAGGTCTTGTCTGCACTGGGAGTTGGGCCATAGCAGCGCGTGCACGTGTGCGTGTGCATGCGTGTGAGATGCTTAGGACCCCCATGCAGGGAAGTGGGCCGCTGGAGGCTCTGATATAAAGCCACCAGGTTGCTCCGCATGTCTCTGAATGACAAGATCTTCCAGCACTTGGCAGTGGGAAGGCAAAGCCCTGGGGATGCTGTTGGCCTTCCCAAGGCAAGTCAGGGGCTGTTGCGCTGGGGGGAAGAGGGCAGCGAGGCTGCTTCCAGTTTGGTACCTAGTTATTCCCTCCTCGGGGAGGGATCGCATAAGGATCCCAGCAAAGGTGGGCTGCACACCATGCAGCCCGGTGCTGCTTGCTCGCTCCTGTCCAGACACCGGACCTGGCCAAGCCCCTGGTGCCGACGCCGGCAGAGGGAGTGACGGGGTGAAAGCCTTCGGGGCTGACAGCGGAGCGGTCCTTGCAGGGGGCGGCGAGCACGGTGCCTCTTCTGGCCTCGGGGCAGATGCTGCTAGTACCTTGTAGTGTTTAGTGCATCCCTGGGATGCAGCATATTTTTTTCCATTGGGGATTGAGCTGCAGAGATCGTTTCCTACCCACAGCGGGGACAAAGCATCCAGCCCCTGAAGAGCCGACTGCAGGTACCGTTTGTTCTCCCTCTGATGAAGCCAAATTGTCACCGGGTTCTTTGTTTTCACTCCATCTCACCGAGAGAGGCTGCACGGGGCTAATAAGATTTCACTCAAATGGAAAGAGCAGCTCCTCAAAGGGAGGAGGCTGGGCTGACCTAGCATTTAATGACCCCGGCCAAGATGAATCCCGTTTCCTCCAGAAATCAGACAGTGCGGGGAGAGCAGGTGGGAAAAGCAGGGAAAATGTCCAGAGGCCCTCCCTTCTCCAAACCCAAAATGCAGGCTATGTTGTTCAGCAGCAGATTTAAAAATGGATGGGACCAGCTCTGGAACGGGGTGAAGACCCCGCATCAGAGACGTGATGTGCTCAGTTGCCCCCTTCCCTTTCTGGGGGAGGTCAGGCGCGCGACCCATCGTCCTGGCCGTGTCTCGCTGCTGAGAAGCTGGTGGCGAATATTATAATATTCAGGGATTCAGTCATGGAGCAAATGCTGCTTATCAACAGGGATGACTACTCAGGGAACATTTGGCGATGCTCGCCCATCCCTGGTACCCACCCCGGGACAGACCGGAGCAGTGGGGAGAGACGCGAATCCCTGATGTCCCTTTATGGCCCTGTGGGAAATGCCGCTTTCTTGCTTCCAGCAGGACCACCTTTCTCCCTATGACTTTTTGCGTGCTTTTTATTTCCCCAGTGGGTTTAACTGATATCTCAGAGGCCTGAGTGTAATGTTTGCAAGCCGAGGCCCCGTGGAGGCATGGTGCGAACAGTTCACTGCAGCCCTGGTCATCCTCTCTCCACCTGCCACAGCCGGCTGCAGTCAGTCTGCATCGGGGTGCTACGTTTCCTTTGTAGATAGGGACTTTGAAACCATCTGCGGGGAGAATAAAGCAATCATTGACCTAAAAGTGAGCTCCCAGCCTCATAAATACACATTACAATTATAATTCTGATCTGGCATTGTGAAGTGCACAGAGCTGAGGCTTCCCCAGGGAATAATATCTCTGTCAGTGGAAATTGGGTCTGAGGAGCAAATACTTTGTCCACACAAATCAAGTCTCGCATTACGGTGTGCGCGGCTCCTCTCGGCGCTGCCTCTCCAGTTCTGGAAATCTGCAGAGCATCTTGCTTTGCTTCAGTTTAACTGATGACTTCAAGCTACGCAGCACTTTAATTTCACACTGACAGGATGTACACAATGTCCCCAGCCTCTTCCCATTGAAATCACCCAACGCAGAGACAGGAGAACGGGGCCTTCCCCGCCTCGCTGCTGCTAAAATTGCCCATTAGAGACGGCAGGCATGCACTTCTGCACTGCCTGCCTTGCCAGCGAGGGCCCTGATGGCGGGCCATTCATGCCAGGGAAGCAGCTTTTTCCATTGCATATGCAAAGGAGCTCATTGCATTGCCCCTGGTCCCCCACAGCACGTTTGCATGCTGATACAGGCTGTGCATGTGCACGCGTGTGTGCACATGCTCTAGCCCACCAATGCAGCACATCGTGCGGTGAAGGCCGAGGCGTCAGCCGGATGGTACCTCTCTTTTTAAAGCTGAAACGTCCCAGCAGTGAATTGTATTTTATTGCCCAGCTTGTCTCTTGGCTGTGCAGTCTGATACCCCTGATGCACCGCTGCATTGCTAGGTCCCCACCTGTTCCTGTCCCCCGTCACAGCCCCACTGAGTTGCCTTCAGCCAGCTCAGACACAGCCCCTCATGGACACCTGTGCATCCATCCCTTCCTCTTCCAGACCCCTGGATCCCTTGGAAATGGCTCTGGTCTTCCCACCACACCAGCAACCTGGCTGCACACAGTCCTGCCAACCCCAAACGTTCAGCAATTCTGGATCAGTCCCCCCGACCAAATCAAGAGAGCACTTACAAATTGCAACAGGCATTTTGTAAAACCATTCTGATGTTTGCAGCTCACAGAGGTCATGCTGTCCCAGCATTTCCCCAAAATCCCACAAGCAAGGAGCAGGCCTTTTTAAAAACCATCCACGCCGGGATGTTCATGTTCACGCGACTCTGGAAGCTGGAGCTTAAAGTCCTGCATTGCAGTGTCTAGCCCTGGCCCAGCTTGCTGTCCACTGCCCCAGGCACCTGCTGCCAGGACAGGAGAGCCCCTTCTGACCCCGCTTGTGCTCGCCTTGTCTCGTCCTCTGCCCTCCCTCTTCCCCCCTGCAGTTTGGGTTGTAAATCTGCGAGCGGTAATTAATTTATAATTGGGTTCCCTGCACCAGCCCCTTGCTTGCGCGAAGATGATGTCGGATAATCTCTGTTTGTCAAAATATGCCTGTCTCTTTTCAAAGCTGGAGGGAAATGCTGCACCGCTTCAGGCTCCGCGGTGTTACCCAGAGAGACGGCATGAGCTTCTGCCCTGGAGGAGTCCAACCCACAGCACGAGGGACTGGCCAAAATCCTCAAAACATTGTTTTTTCCCCTTCAGCCTTGAGCATTTCTAATTAGTGCCCTTGCCCCCAGTCGCCCCAGCAGGGCAGGGATGCTGGAGACCAGGCACCAGCTAGCTGTGCCACTGTGGACTTGCACTTCATGCCTTTTTTTCCTTGCTACCCCCAGCACCTTGGAGCATCTGCAATGAGACCAGTGCCCAACTGCTCCAGGGCACAACCCTCCCGTCGGTGCCCACAAGCGGCAAAGGGCAGTGGAGTCTGGCCCACGAGGGAAGCCAGGGCCTGGACTCTACACAGGATGCAAACCTCGAGCTGCTTGCAGACATCCCGGTCCAGGAAAGGGCCGGGGGGAGTGTTTCCTGATAATCCCATGACTCTTATTGCAAGTGATGTACTCAGTTCTCCTTCTCACGAGAACACCAGAGCTGCCGTGGACAGGGTCAGACCCCTGGTCCGTCTCGCCCAGTCCCCAGTGTCACACGGGGGCAGAGAGCAGAGGCTGGAAGGGTGAGCGACCGGGTCCGCGCAGGGTTTCCCCCGTTTCTTGCAACCTCCAGCATGGGAGATCCAAGCAGGTCTGATTCGAAGGCAGTGCCCCTCACATCTGTGCTCCATAGCTAGTGATGCCCCTTTCCTCCAAAACCCATCCAATCCCCCTTTTTCCCCCCATTTTGGGGGAAGGGAAAGCACCCATGTGACTGTCAGAAGTGCCCGCCTGCCTGTGTCTCCATGCTTGGCTCTGCTTGCTGGGATGGGTAAATGAGCGGTGCTGCAAAAAATGCCTCTGCATGGGTTTACAGTGTGAGAAGCCTTAATATTTCCCCTGAAGAGGAAAGGCACAGGACTGTACTTTTTACTTTGCTTTTATCTTATGTTGCACCCACTATCCATTATGTTCCAGCTCAGAGCTGGGGGTGGTGAGGGAAACGCAAGAGGGTTGTTTGGTTTCAATGCAACTGGGGACCCTGAACCCCAAACCCCGTAGAGTCAACCCTACAGAGAAACCCTTTGCTTTTCAGAACGGGCTCTGCTGGGACAGGAGCAGTGGTCTCACCTACTCCGGATGGAGGAGGCTTGTGCATGTGTGCCATGCCGAGCGCTCATCACACCTTCAACCACTGGCCATTGCATGGGTTTTTAATGACACTGGGAAGAGCAGGAGGAAGGGGGACGTGCAGGGAGCATCGCTGCTTGGAAATGCCCATGAGGGCAGGTTGGGGTGCATTTGGGTTTCTAAGGAAATGAATCCCGAAGAACGTTTTGGTGGAAAGCCCCTCCGTTAGGCCTTCCCCTTTTTCAGCCGGTGCTCAAGTTCAAGGTGGGACATGCTTGGGGGACTTCCACAATGGCAACTTGAGCTTCCCCAGACATATGCAGCGCGCGGGTCTATGCGCTTGCTCCTTTCTTATCCCCCCATGTGCAGGATTGCCCAGAAAGCCCTGGCATTTGGTCTGCCTTGGAAGCGTCGCCTGGCATAGCCCAGCGTCTGCAGCACAGCCGAATGAAATAATAACTAATCCCTGTAGGAAGTGCTTAAAGCCATATTTAATAAGGACGCGGACTATAACCTGCTTGCCATTTAATTGGCTCAAAACTAAACAAGCAATAGATATCCAATTATGCGACTGTATACAGAGTGTCCTCTGTCCTGCCGTAGCTCAGAGGCTCGGGGAAGCATTTAACTGCTAATAAACAAGGTGCTCGGTTTAATTTGAAAGGTTATTGCAATTTAATATGACTTGATGGCGGCCAGCGCTCACACAGCAAGTTGCTAATGTCATTACCATACAAAAGCAGGCAATGCCGTGTACGAGGTGCTTGGTCAGTGTGCAGCAGAAAGAGGAGCATCGGCAGCCTGGGAAATGGAGTGAAGTCTGCTTGGGGCCACGCCAGTGGATACTTATGCCTCCCAAATCCTATTGGACCTCACCGTCCATTGCAAATGGGTTGCACCTAGTCCTGGGCATCTGGTTGTGTCGTGTCGTTGCCCATGAAATGAGCTTTCTGACAAAAATGAAGACAGGGCATGACCAATCAGGTGCTGGCATCCAAATGATGTCCAGCAGGCCTCTCCAGCGCATAAAGGCATTTTTGATGCAGCATTGCAGGGGTTTTCCTGGGTATGCCTGGGTGACCGGGATCACACGACTGCCCTGACTACCGCTGACTGGACATTGCTCTGCGGCTGGGTCTATGCGAGCAACTTTGATGGGCCCACTAAAGCCAGGCAGGGCTGTGAGCTTTTCTGATGCTGGCAAAAGCCATGGTGGAGAGGCAGGTGGATTGGCGCGAGTTGTCTCATTCAGGGACACTGGCAAAAGCCCTCCCTTGGCAGCACAAGGAGGAGGGTTTGCTGGGATCACTGCATCTCTGCCAGCAGACCTTGCCGACTGTGGACTGGGCCCAAGTCAGATCCCCTGCTGCTTACAGTTGCTGCCTTATAATGGTGTTTCACTGCCAGTGAAAGCAGCCCTTTGTTTCCAAAGACTTCCCTTAGGGGCTGGGCTGTCAGAGCTGCAAGCATGGACTGTGCTCCCTTCATTGCCTTTCTTCTGGATCTGGCTAACCCCATTTTTCCCAGACACCAGAGATGCCCCACTGCACTTAGCAGTTCCCTGGTGCAAAGAGTGACTTCTATCTTTCACTGCGTGAGGGCTCTGCAGAGCACCCATCCCAGGGTTTTGCACCATTTATTTCCCACTAACGTCCTATATGAATGACTAACGAGGGCTGTGGGTGCACCCCAGAACTGGGGGGATTTCACTTGTGAGCCCAAATAACACTCACGCATGCTGCAAAGAAACTGAGCTTCCCACCCAGGCTTTGCAAAGCCGATGGGTTGGCTTTACTCCGCTTGCAAAGGTTGACTTTAGGTTATTCAAGAGCAAAGCGGGCCGTGAGGAGCTCTGGGAGGACACAGGAAGCTGTGCAAATAAGCAGCCCAAATGCAGATGAGACACATTATTGCCTCGATCACGGTAACGCCTAACGGATGGACTAATCTGAGCTGCTTGTGTTCCTCAGTGGCGGTCGAGCCTCCCCAGGACAGCACGTTCTCTCCTATCACCCATCTCAGAAAAGATTTAGCACAGGCCCAAGTGGTCAGAGGATGATGGGTGCACATGATTAAGAAGCCTGGAAAGACTTTCCTCATAAGGAGAGACAAAAGAAAACAGACCATCCTGTTAAAGGAGGAGAGAAGAAACTAGGGAACATTAGAGAGTCCTTGCATGGCTTTTCCTTATAACAGCAGAACAAGGGCCTCGTGCATGCAAAGCAACACATGCGAAAGTTTCACAGTGAAACAGTAAAAAAGG